>NC_090061.1:3610278-3912034 GCF_038355195.1 Osmerus mordax | reverse complement strand
GTTTTTCATGGTATCGTTTTTTTAGTTGAATGATAAGGATTGGTTTGGTGTTCAAAATGTGTCACATAAGATTTAGTACGTGGAGGAGGATCGTACTCTGTCCGTCTCTATCTCCCCTGCGTTCTCTCTGCCTCTCGATCACTCTTTTCTAGCTCTAGCTCTTCACTCCCACTCTCCCTCTCTGCCTCCCTCCCTCCCTCCCTCTGCCTCTCCCTCTCCGCCTCCCTCCCTCTGCCCCTGCCTCTCCTTCACACTCCCTCTCTCTCATTATCGAGGTGTCGATCAGATGTCTCTCGCCCTAGGATAGAGGCTGACCACAGGAGGGCTTGTGTCTATCACCCTGTGTACTGGTCTGTATTGCAGCACGTTTCTCCTATCCGGCTCATCTGCTGCTTGCAAATACCATCAAATGCGTGGCTGTTCTTGACTTGTGTGTCATCCACTGCAGTAGCTGGTCTCTGAATCCTCTGAGGCAGAGCTCACTCATTAAAACTTTGGTCTCAGTGTGAATCAAGCAAACGTATCAATCTTTCACTGTTTTCGAGGCGAACAGATCAATGTGAAAACTGCAGCTGAATCTGTCTCGGAGTAACAGAATTATTCTGATGCAAAAATGATTGATTTGCGCAATATGCTATTGGAGGAATTATAGCACCAATCCCCATCTCTCCTTTTCTCTTTCTGTCTCTCTTTTCTCTTCTCTCGTCTCGGGCTGTGGAGGCTTCGACTGCTGTTCCTAATGAGCATGCAAAACATATCTCTCTGACGTTTCAGGGGGTTATCAAGAGGGGCTGTGTGTGTGTGTGCGTGTTTGCATGAGGGTATGAGTGTATGTGTGCATGTGTGTGTGTGTGTGCGTGTTCGTGCGTGCGTGTTTACACTTTAAGAGTACAGATGCAGAGCAACAGACCAGGGGGAGCACCTGGGCAGGAGGTTGCCTGCTGGCTGTTCTCTAGCATGGCCGTGTAATTACGGATCTTCACAGATGGTTCTGTTTACCTCTGCTTTGACATCAATGGAGCTTGGAGAGGGACAGAAACCAGCCCGGCTCGACCCCTCTGTCTCCGAGCCTGTGCCCCCCTGTCTCCTGCTCGCTGGGACACACTGCTGCACCCACACAACACACAAACGTCCCACATCATACATATTCTATATGTCCTCAACTTCCACAACGGATAATGGTGCTCTCTTTCTCTACCCAGATCTCTCTCCGTCTCTCTCTTTCTCTCTGGAGGAGTTCACCATGTCCTGTTCATCAGCCAGGGAGACCCACACCACATCAGACCCATTATTACAATACAATCCCCCAAAAACTGGAGAGATAAGGACCAGAGCATAGGGAGAGTGACAGAAAGGAGAGTGAAGTCAGAGAGAGAGAGAGAGAGAGAGAGAGAGAGAGAGAGAGAGAGAGAGAGAGAGAGAGAGAGAGAGGGAGGGGGAGAGAGACAGGTGACAAAACGAGTAGTGAGATCATCTCATCCTCCGATCACAATGTGATCACTGGCAGAGAGCAAAACGACCTTCAATACCCTTGTCAGAAGTACTCCGCAAAAAAAAACCTTACTGTTACGGCAAGTACACAGCACACACACACACACACATGCACCAGTTGGAAGAGGGAGGAATACAAAGACCGACATTTTCTATAAAACATGACAACATAGAATATGTAAATGAGATAAAACAGTGCACAAACAAGGCCAAACAAGGCCCTTACGCTTGATAAAAACCCATATCAAGGTTGGTTGCACAGCGACAGCAGCAAGGCAGCAGCTCGCCTCCACAGCCTAACAAACGACCATTAGGAATCTGACAGGATGACATGAAATACATTTGGGTTTGGCAAGGATATCTGACAGGCTAAGGTTGCTACAAGACCTCTATCACCACTACTGCAGCCATTGTAGCTTAGCATAGACAGGGAGGGTAAGGAGAGAAGGAGGGAGGGAGATGGATAGATAAACAGAGAGAGAGATAGAATATATCGTCTCTGTATGACAGTCAGAAATAAACAGCTTACAAAAGCTTATCACTTTAATAATTACACCATGACAAGTCCTTATTAGTTCCGATCGCGTAATAAATCTTACATACTCAATACACAATATGGTTGTAACGCCTTGATAATGTATGAAAATGCATTCGATCTTCCCTGATCTCTCATCTTTCATGATAAAGCTCTCATCCCTTTCTCCTACCCTTCATCACCCCTCTCTCCTACCCTTCATCACCCCTCTCTCCTACCCTTCATCATCCCTCTCTCCTACCCTTCATCATCCCTCTCTCCTACCCTTCATCACCCCTCTCTCCTACCCTTCATCACCCCTCTCTCCTACCCTTCATCATCCCTCTCTCCTACCCTTCATCACCCCTCTCTCCTACCCTTCATCATCCCTCTCTCCTACCCTTCATCACCCCTCAGGGCAGTGGAGAGAGTTCCACCATATTGGCTGTCAGAAGGATACATTACAGCACATTATGTGACCGCTTCCAAACCTTGTTCATTTCCTGGTATGAGTCCTATTTACCGCTCCGTAAAAGACTTTTAGGTTCTATATGTACTGTTAGGTTCTATATAGAAGCCTTAGGCCAGATAGAGCTTTAAATAACTTTGTTTTTTAGAGTGTGGAACCCTCAGGTCTTGCAGTTGCAGTAGAATGATGTGGTAGAATGCTGAGCTGGTAGGGTTGTGGTCCACTTGTTTAACTGCCCACGAACCTCCTCCCCTCTCTCCCCTCCCCACTCTCCTGTCTCCCTTCCCTCCTCTATCTCACCCCCCCCCCCCCCTCCATCGGCCCAGCTCTGTGTCTCGCCTCATCTCTCATGGCACGGCAGCGCTCGCGGTGACTGGTTAAGTACACGCCTCAAATTAAAGATTAGGAGGGGAATGGGGAGGGGGGGGGGGATGGGGAGGGGGGGTGTTCACCCACCCTCCCACCCACCCACACCACACACACACACACCCGCCCGCACATACAGTAACCATCACATACACACCCCTTAGGCAGCTGCTGTGATTATGACTAAACTTCCAATGGGTCATTTTTCTGCTACTTAGCTTAGATACGGAAAGCTCCTGGCAGAGTCGTTAGGACAGACATGAGCTAGCTTGTTCTACAGACACTCATCTTAGCTCTGCCCTGAGCCCAGATCCAGCATATGTACAACTTGGTATCATGCAGTTCAGACTCATTAATGGAGTCAGACATATTTGACTGTATTGTGTAATGATCCCAGTACTGCAGTATACTGTATTGTGCTGTACAACAAAGTTCCTGTATGTAGGTAATAATGTATGCTACTGTAGTAGGTTACAGGCTTCTGATCAATACTCTCACTAGCGTCTGTGGTGCTAATTCATTTAGATCCACTACGCGTAGCAACGAACATTCCACTGCACTGTAGTAGACAGTAACGTATATCCATTGATGGAATTGATTCAACTCTGTCTGAATACATTTGAAGAAGGGCACTGAAAAGACGTTATGATTCTTCATCAAGGAAACTTCAAAGGAAGAATAATGTGGAGCCGCCATTTGAAAACCGACGGAGAAACCTTGAAACCACCAAGAACCTTTATTATCTGAAAGAAAAAACAGATATGCTTTTTCTTGACTCCGCTACACGATTGAGCCCCCCCCCCCCAAAAAAAGTGCTGCGTTGTCATAGCAACAACGAGTAAAAATACCACCACAAGCTTCTTCTTTTTCTCTCTCTCTCTCTCTTCTCTACTCTCCTACGAGCTGTAAAAAAATAAATAGACAAAAATAAAATAAACAGAGAGAGCTGAATCGGTTTGAATAAACAAGATCAAAATGGTCGCTAATTCACAGACACAAGATAACGGTGCATCCTCGCACCAACCTATCGTGAGGGGAGAGTCGACGCAGCTCTCCCCGTCCCCCTCGAGCTACACGCTCCATTATCTGACGTCCCGGGCCCTCTGCCCATGAAGAGAAACCCAGCCCTGTCAGGGTAATGACTGCCATGAAAGGAATGGGTTCACGCCCCGCTAATTCCTCCATACCCACAACCCCCTGCAGCTAGTTAGTTAAAATCCTGAACTCCCGGCCAGCTGATTACCATTAAAGCCAGGGGTATTAGCGGGCTGGTAGAAATGTGGCGCTATCGCAGCCCTCCTATTGGCTGTGGAAAATGTGCCGCTATCGCAGCCCTCCGATTGGCTGTGGAAAATGTGGCGCTATCGCAGCCCTCCGATTGGCTGTGGAAAATGTGGCGCTATCGCAGACCTCCGATTGGCTGTGGAAAATGTGCCGCTATCGCAGCCCTCCGATTGGCTGTGGAAAATGTGGCACTATTGCAGCCCTCCGATTGGCTGTGGAAATAACGACCTCAACGTAGGTTGTGTGATTATTGGAGAACACAAATAAAAAAGGACCAAAAATATACGAGAAAATGACCGCCCCAACAACCCACCCATCTTCCCTCCCTCCCTCACCCCTTTCCTCTCCCATCTCCCATGGTTGTTCCCAGGCCTAGCACATGCGGAGACTGTCAGAGTTAGCATGCACCACAGGTCAGCGTCACCTTGCGGAGCTCTGAGGTGTCCAACAACATGTCTGCTCACTGTGGGTCAGCGATGTTGACAGATGTGTTGCTGCGTGACTTGAGTGTTACAGTGTTTCTGTCACAGGTGGGATTCAAACCTGTAACATGTATCGAAACCCAGGAGGAGTGTGTGTGCGTGTGTTTGCGAGTGTGCGTGCGTGCGAGAGAGAGCGAGGAGGCTCATGATATCACATCTGTGCTCCATTGACATCCACACTGACCCAAGTGAGTCAGCAAAGGTCTGCAGACACACACACACACACACATATGCACACACACACACACACATATGCACACACACAGGCTTCTGTCTCCCTGAGTTTACCTCTCTAAATAGCCCATTGGTATGTCATAGACAGGGGCACCACACTGGTGCTGGCTGACCTACCAAATAACATCGCCCAAGTACACAGCTGACCTTAGTGGTCCTGGAGGCCACTTCTGTGTGTGTGTGTGTGTGTGTGTGTGTGTGTGTGTGTGTGTGTGTGCGTGTGTGTGTGTGTGTGTGTGTGTGTGCGTGCGTGTATGCATGCACAGACAGATTATCATTATGCACTCATAAACACAGAAATATAAGCATGTTCAAACATCCATGCAGTGCACATGCTGGAACACACACACATTAGCACACGCACACACACACACATTAGGACACACACTCACACACACATTAGCACACACACACACATTGACACAGGCACACACACATAAAAGTGCACCCTGACCCGTGCAAATCTGTACGTTCTCACAAACACGCCACCACACACACACACACACTCCAACAGAGGGTAAAAAAAACTGCTACTATCTCTTCAATCAGTTCTGAGTAAAAGCGAACATTCCTTCCGCACCAGGGGCGGTTGTTCCTCCTCTAATTACAGCGCTGCCATGCAGCTGTCTGGGGTCCAGCACCGTGGGCACACTCTCAACCCCCCCCCCCCCCCCCCCCCCCATCCTCTCCCCCCCCCAACGGTCTGCAATCTCTGACCCATCCTGGTTCGTATGATCTTTGATTCGGAGGAGGAAATGGTGTACAGGAAGTGATGTAAACATTCCTACTTGTTAACCAAGGGGTTAACTGTGGGGGGTCTCCAGGAAGCAGTGGGGGTGCTGCTGTTCAGCCAAGCATGCACACACACACACATGCACACACACACGCACGCTGTCTCAACCGAGACAGCAGGGATCCACTGATCAAAAGAGGACACATTTAAATTCCTACAGGTAAACTCCCATACCCCTCTCCATCTCTCCCCTTTCAATCCCTCCTCTTTCCTCTGCCTCCCTCCTCTCTTTTTCTTCTCTCTCCCTTTAGTCCTCATCTCTCTCTCCCCTCCCCATCTCTTCTCAGAGTCCCCTCTCTCTTCTCTCTTTCTCTCTGTTCCCCCTCCCTCTGTTCCCTTCTCTCTCTCATTACTTTAATCTTAAAAGAGACTGCCCTGATGAGCGCAGATCAAAGCGCTGAGTTCGGGTCACCAAGCACGTCCGAACACATACAAGACACACACACAAGACACACACAGAGTATTGACTCTGCAATGGCAACCTCGTCAGCAGCCAGCAACTAACCTACCAGAGAGAGAGAGAGAGAGACAGAGAGAGAGAGAGAGAGATGAGAGAGAGAGAGGAGAGAGAGAGAGAGAGAGAGAGAGAGAGAGAGATTGTGAGAGAGAGAGAGACATAGAGAGAGACAGAGAGAGAGAGACATAGAGAGAGACAGAGAGAGAGAGAGAGAGAGAGAGAGAGAGAGAGAGAGAGTAAAAAAGAGATCGAGAAATAGACAGCGGTAAAGAGATAAAGTGACAGAAAGAGAAAGTCAGAAATAGTAAGAAAAGAGAGAGGTACAGGTAGAGCGAGGTGAAGAGAGAGGTAGAGAGAGAGAGGTAGAGCGAGGTGGAGAGAGAGGTAGAGAGAGGTAGAGTTAGAGAGGTAGAACGAGGTGGAGAGAGAGGTAGAGAGAGGTAGAGGTAGAGAGAGGTAGAGAGAGAGGTAGAGAGAGAGGTAGAGCGAGGTGGAAAGAGAGGTAGAGAGAGGTAGAGGTAGAGAGAGGTAGAGAGAGGTAGAGAGAGAGGTAGAGAGGTAGAGAGAGGTAGAAGTAGAGAGAGGTAGAGAGAGGTAGAGAGAGGTAGAGAGAGAGAGAGGTACACGTCTGCTCCACCTCTCGTCTCTCAGAAACCTGGCGTGGCAGAGAACGAGCACAGCAGCTCCCAGCAACATGATTGTTATCTTTGGAGGTGTTACGCAAGAGCCAGGCTTGAGTGTTGAGGTTCAGGAGAGAAAATGTTGGGATTCGGGAGAGACAGCGTTGGGGTTCAGGAGAGACAGTGTTGGGGTTCAGGAGAGACAGTGTTGAGGTTCAGGAGAGATAGTGTTGGGGTTCAGGAGAGACAGTGTTGGGGTTCAGAAGAGACAGTGTTGGGGTTCAGGAGAGACAGTGTTGGGGTTCAGGAGAGACAGTGTTGTGGTTCAGGAGAGACAGTGTTGGGGTTCAGGAGAAACAGTGTTGGGGTTCAGGAGAGACAGTGTTGAGGTTCAGGAGAGACAGTGTTGGGGTTCAGGAGAGACAGCGTTGAGGTTCAGGAGAGCCAGTGTTGGGGTTCAGAAGAGACAGTGTTGTGGTTCAGGAGAGACAGTGTTGGGGTTCAGGAGAGACACTGTTGAGGTTCAGGAGAGACAGTGTTGAGGTTCAGGAGAGACAGTGTTGGGGTTCAGGAGAGACACTGTTGGGGTCCAGGAGAGACAGCGTTGGGGTTCAGGAGAGACAGTGTTGAGGTTCAGGAGAGACAGTGTTGGGGTTCAGGAGAGACAGTGTTGGGGTTCAGGAGTGACAGCGTTGAGGTTCAGGAGAGACAGTGTTGGGGTTCAAGAGAGACAGTGTTGTGGTTCAGGAGAGACAGTGTTGGGGTTCAGGAGAGACAGTGTTGAGGTTCAGTAGAGACAGTGTTGGGGTTCAGGAGAGACAGTGTTGGGGTCCAGGAGAGACAGCGTTGGGGTTCAGGAGAGACAGTGTTGGGGTTCAGGAGAGACAGTGTTGAGGTTCAGGAGAGACAGTGTTGAGGTTCAGGAGAGACAGTGTTGGGGTTCAGGAGAGACAGTGTTGGGGTTCAGGAGAGACAGTATTGGGGTTCAGGAGAGACAGTGTTGAGGTTCAGGAGAGACAGTGTTGAGGTTCAGGAGAGACAGTGTTGGGGTCCAGGAGATACAGTGTTGAGGTTCAGGAGAGACAGTGTTGCGGTTGAGGCGAGGGAACCACCGCTGAGCGGGGAAATCTCGCTGTTCCGTCTAAAAGAATCCTCCATGACCAGACGCTTACTAAGGCTCCGTTTTACCTCAGAAATGACCAGACGAATGTTCTCATAGCTCGAGGGAGCAGACTGACGTCACTCCCCATTCACTGATACTCACAGTTTTAGTCCACACACACACACACATACACACGTGGGGCTGAAGGAAGCAGTGTTTTTTCCAGATGAATGCATGCATGGACTCAAGAGTTGAGAAGGATGACCCTTCATAGAGAATGGACGTACATTACATGGTCACTGGGTCTAGAGATCGCTAAGAAGAGATGAGAGAAGGATGGAGAGACTGGGACAGAGGGCTGTGGAGAGAGAGGAGTGAGAGATGGAAGGAAAGGCAAGATTGAGGGATGGAGGGATGGAGGGATTGATGAAATGTGAAGGGAAGGAGGGATAAAGGGAGAGGGGGGTGGTTGAAGGGGAGAGAGGGACTGAGGGATGAAGGAAATCCAGGGAGAAGGATGGAAAGACGGATAGAAGGCTGGTAAAGGGGTTTCTGTGGCCCCTCAAGGCATCTCCATCCTGTGTTCTCCATCCTGTGTTCTCCATCCTGTGTTCTCCATCCTGTGTTCACAGTTGAGTCTCTTCACAAACCTTCACTGTGGCAACCTGGGTCTGAGCAAACTGTGTTTCCACTCAATCACACATACAGTATGTATGAAGTATAACGCCAACACAAGGAATGAAAAGATGCATGAATTCATGTGATATAAATTTAGTGATCAATATCAATTCACTATGAAAAGGCCTCTATTTGAATATGAAGATCTAGGATTGCGATCTTATGAAATCCAGTCCATTCAGATCCATGCGCATGGGTATGGATCACTGCATCAACAGAGCTGGGATTGTGTGAGACAAACGCACATCTTTTTTCACCCCTAAATAGCAATCCATTGATATGTGCCGTTATATAACGTCTCTATTTTCTCTCTCCCATTCTCCAAGGGTTTCTATGTTCTGTATGAGTCTCTAAACCCGCCCTCTATATCCCTCTTGCTCTCTATCTTCAAGTTGATGTAACAACAGAACATCTGCGGTCGTAATTGAACAACCATAAACCAATACGAATCAATAAAGACAGCTGAAAAATCACCGTTATATGTCAATGTCATTGCTATGAATTTTCTCCGGATTTCAGTTATCTGTCCAGCAGGATCGATAGGGGGTGCTCTTGGTATACAGGGGGAAGTTTTCCCACGTCCCCTTCAAGCCGTCTCTGCACTCAAAGTCACACACATGATGGTAGAATTTAACTAGCGGCTAAATTATCGCCGTAATTATCGTCCAGACTTGTGTTAGGCTATTAACGAAAATATACGTCATCACTCCTGAACTGCCAAGAGGAGGGGGGGGGGGGGTCATTTACGTAGACGATGATGCGCTTCTCATCTTCAAAGTGAAGTGGGTTTGCCTACCTCTCACCCCCCAAAAAACGGAGAAACACATTGATGATGCGATTGGGGGTGGGGGTTGACATGCGATTTTTGTGCGTTTTTTTTTTCCATGAATGCATGCTGTCATGTCAACATAATCGTAGCTAGAGAAACCGTTTGACACGTAGAACAGACAAGCGGCACTCTCTCTCTCGCAGCGCGCGCGGGGCTGTGCGTACAAGTGCGCCAGTGAGCGTGTGTTTTGAATTCAAATGCAGCCAACATCATCCATGGCCGAAAACGCAGAGAGAACGGATTCAGCCCTGAAAATTACCCAACAACAAGCAAGAGCGATTCCCGTTCAGAATCCCTAGCATTGTCAAAATATTGTCAGACAATTAACTATTCGGAATTTGATGGTCTATAGCCTACAATAGGCTATTTCTCATGTTCAACAGTCACACATGACGAGAAATCATAGGTAGGCTACCTGGGTAACCTTGGGAATAATTACACATACATAACAGCGTTACGGATTTAGAGATGAACATAGCCTACCATGTTGACTTCTGACACCATGTCTATGCTTGCGATGTCTATGTTCATTCCGACCGCCACCGGCGCACCTGTGAAAAAGACACACGTTAGCCGACTCTACGGGAGAATGACTGTTTCATCACGAAATGTCTTTACATTTGGGAACGCTATACAACATTTATCTTACCTTATGTTGATGTTAATAGCCTAGTGCTGTCTTGTGATCAAGACAACTCCTAATTTAACATTATGGCCATGAAAATTATCATCTTGTAAAAAATATTAATAAAATCAGTGACACAAAACCCTGAGTAGTGGTAGCATAGACTGAATCGATGATTAAGTTATAATGTTCTCTGCGTAAAGATAATGACATCAAATTAAATGGTAGTAGAGAGAATCTCGGAGAGGCAAGGGAGGATGGGGTTATTAAGTGTTTCAGTAGGTTTAAACACTGAGGGCCATTACTATAGTTAGATACAGCTGGATATGTGCGATAATACTGACCGGGGGGATCGTTTCACCAGGAGTTCATTAACCATGTAACGCACGTCATAAACGCATGCAAACATGCCATTCAGTTTCTTCACGTTTTTTTCCTCTTTACCTCCGAAATCCGGCCTCAACCGAATGTCATATCCTTTCATCAATCGGTCCACCGTGTCCTTCACCAGCGGCATGTTGCTTGGATCCTTTGCGTCCTTGCTGTTGGTTAGACGGGGCATGCAAACACATCTCATTAGTAACATGTTCCACACATGCACGGGCACACGATAGCCTCTACGTGCCATGCAAAGCAGCAAGGTGTGAACCGAATTAATTACCTTTGCACGCAGACAAAAGTCAGAAATAGCGGTAAGGTAAAAATTCCAAAGCGGTTCTTCCTCATCCTCCCCATCGCAACAGTTTTGATGTGGTTTCGGGATGCGGCTGAGGAGGTACGAACATCCAACTTACTCCACACAGCGCAGAAAACCCAATGAGAGGCGCATGCGTGCATCCTACCGGCAGATGAAAGGCGGGAGAGGGATGATGGTGGTGAAGCCGTTTCTCTTGCAGAGAGAAATTAAAGGGGCAAGATGATGAGCGTCATGAAGAGAAAAATTAACACATCTATGACCACGGTAACAAACGGTTAAATGACACCTAATGTAAGACTACAATGGACAATCTAGAAAGGATTAGAAAAATAGCATTATCTACAGTTAAAAGTCAAAATAAGTTTATTTTGGTAATGTCGTGGACAATGAATTTAATTCTGTGTACATGACAGCATGGTTCAGTACACAGTAGAGTTGTTTAAGTAACAATATTACACAATGACAGTCCTGTGTTCCCTACCTTGAGTCCTGCATAGAATGTTTTAATTGAAGCATATAAAATGACAGAATCTCACTGTCTATATACACATGGAAGCGTGCACACACACACACATGCACACACACACACACACACACGCACACACACACACACATGCACACACACGCACACACACGCGCATGCACACACACGCACACACACACAAACACACACACAGCAGGGTAGAAAGTTCAAACGTGCCATGTATCCATAAGCACACAGTTCATTTACACAGTCCTATAACTTGACTAGGAGGAATGGCTTTAAATACAATCAACCAGATATTAAATTCAATGCTCAGTAGTAGTCTTATGTATTTCACACAGGAAGCACAAACACAGTTGCAATATTATGATACGCATATACAAAAATAGAAACTAAAAGCAATATAATAAAGAGTGGAGGGGTTATCCCTGAGTTTGATGGCCCTATGAATCACAGCAGAACACAGCACACAGCAGACCACAGAGACGGAGACACAATAACATCCTGAAACAGCCTTCTGTTCTCAGGTTAACTACCTTACTGAGGCTGCAAGGAGAGATGAGAGAGGGGAGGGGGGGTAGAGACGAGAGAGGGAAAGGGAGGGGGGTAGAGAGAGAGGGAGAAGGGGGAGGTAGAGAGGGAGAGAGAGTGAAGGAGAGGGAGAGGGAGAGGAAGAGGGGGGTAGAGAGAGAGGGAGAGAGTGGGAAGGAGGGGTTGGAGAGAGAGGGAGAAAAAGAGAGAGAGGGAGAGGAAGAGGGGGGTAGAGAGAGAGAGAGGCTCCTCTAAATTGGCTTTGATCTTGTTGTAGTGGGTGCTGAGCTTCTGTAGAGGGCAGGCTTCTGAAAGCATTGGTTCCCTGTTGCATCACCAGTTACAGCCATCACAGATTATATCATCCACTTCTTTTAGATGTGTTTCTTGGGTCGGTGTGTTTGTGTGCGTGTGTCTGTCTTTAGGGCCAATAGAGTAGTGTGTGTATGTCTGTGTGTGAGCGTATATATATATAGGTGTGTGTGTGTGTCTATGAGAGCATGTGTGTGTGTGTGTGTGTGTGTGTGTGGGGGGGGGGGGTACCCAGTAGGGTTAAAGCTGTGCCTGTAAGAGCCACCTCACCCGTGTCTGATCTGAACACAGGTGGGCAGCAAGCAGGCGAGTGTGAAATGGACAGATGTAGGAAGCGGAGAATAAACGAGTTTTTGATTCATTTCTTCTGTCAGATGAAAGGCAGAAGGTTGCTGACGGTGTTTTCAAAGAGGCCCCCTTCCATCCATCCTTCAATCCATCCATCCTTCCTTCCTTTCTTCTCTTCGCCTTGTTGATCCGGTCTCATACTGCTTAGTCATCTCTGTCAGTACAGAAACAAACAGTCAGGAGATGACTACTGACCAGTGCTTACACACACACACACACACACACACAGAGGAACATGTAGAGCGCTGAGAGCTGATGCTCTTCCACGACACCCCCCCTGCTGTTCCTCCTGTTATTACAGTGCAACAGCCAGAGAAACACTCTGACAGGAACATGAGAGACATGGAGAAGATCTACTGTCCTCTCACTGTGTTACGTAACACACAGCTTCTCTTCTCCCTCCCTCCCTCTCTCTCTTACTCTGTCTCTCTCTCTCTTTTCTCCCTCTCTCTTACTCTGTCTCTCTCTCTCTTCTCCCTCTCTCTTACTCTGTCTCTCTCTCTCTTACTCTGTCTCTCTCTCTCTCTCTTTTACAGTATTTCGTACTCTCCTTCTCTTCCTATAAATTTCCTCAAACCCTCTGTGATCTATAAGAAACTCAGTGATGCTAGGGGTACATGGGGAATGTCCCTGTACTTACTGTAAGTCGCTCTGGATAAGAGCGTCTGCTAAAATGACTAAATGTAAATGTACAGTGAACAGTCTCTTCTGGAGAGACAGCAGTGAAACCCTGTCCCCTGTGGAGAACCAGGCTGGGTAGCAGACTGCTGGCATCTCAGCAGGCCTCAGGTAAACCTTGTGGAAGAGCTGGCTCCTTTGATGCACGCAACTCTCTTTTTCACCAAATGAATGGAGCGCCCGGCACAGCCTACAGTTACGGTTCCCTCTGAATGCGATGATGAAGCCGGCCTGTGCTTGGTGTCAGTACAGCGAGCAACAACACCACCAACATCACATGCTTCTCTCCCCTTGTCTACAACTCCTGGGGCTGTTACAGCATCACAAATTATTCATGTCTTTGCTGCCGAGATAAAAGTCTTTGACTAAATCTGTGGCTAGTTATTGTTCCACTGCTTCTATGGTAATTAGAGCACTGGAATCAGCCAGGTCTGGAAGGCAGCTTCCTGTGAGATACGGAGCCGTACGCTGGATGACAACGGTCAACGTTCACACAGAAGGACAGATCTCAAACCAACTAGTTGTTTTTTCCCGCCAACACTACTGATAGAACATCACAGGCTTCCTGTTAGCATCCGAATGAACACAGAAATCGTGTGCTTATTGTGATAAAAGCTATGGGGTAACCCAAACAATCCCCTAAACTCCCCCCCACACACACACACAAACACACACACACACCACCCCACTCCCTCCCACACAAATACACACACCCCACCTCCTCCCACACACACCACCCCCTCCCACACACACGTGACATACCTGGGCTTCTCCATGGTGTCCTTGCCCAGGTAGATGATCCAGTAGACCAGGTTGAAGAGGCCGAAGGCCAGGGGGAAGAGCACACGGGAGTAGTGGTCTATGGGGCTGGTCCCGGCCAGCTGGGGGATGGGGGGCACGGCCGAGCCCTGCTGCAGAAAGATGGGCACCGGGGAGCGGTAGCTGATCTCACTGCGACACACGAGTGGTTCCTCTTCTTCAGACCCTCCCTTGGGGGGTGCAGCCCCGGCGAGGTCTGTTGGGCGGGGGTGGGGGGGGGGGGGGGGGGGTTAGGGTTGGACAATCTGGTGAGAAGACCTGGTTTTCCAGAGGTTTTGACTAATGGAAATTATACTGATGCTGTGCACATAATTGAATGTATGGGGGGGTGGGGGTGCGGCTGGTCACAGTGGGTTAATGTTGGACACAGTCTGGTGAGAAAACGTGGGTTTCCAGTTTTTAACGTAAATTACATGGATGCTGTGCACACTATGTAATGTATATCTGGTTGTGAACTAGTTCATGATGGACTGTGAGAGCACATAGAGGATGTCTGTCAGGTAAAAAAAAAAAAAAAATACATGGTTGTGTGTTTGCTGCTGGCAGACACCTCTGGCCCCATGGGGACCACTCTGTGTGTGTGTGTGTGTGTGTGTGCGCACAGGCTTGTGTGCGAAAGAGTGTGTATATGTCTGCTTGCGCCCACAGGCCTGTATACACCACAGCAGGTAGGTAGTGTGTCCAAATGCCCATAGGACATGGTAGGAGATTACTGTGCTCTGCTCTCCTAGCTATAGTGGTGCTGTGCTCTCACTCTCAGGCTATTTATAACCAGCCCAACCATGAGCCCTGCCTGAGAGACGTGTCCCCCAGGCCCCACACACACACAGGCTTACAGCATTAGCATAAAGCGAATAGCTAGCTAGCTAGCTAGCTCCCAGCACAAAGAGACAAGAACATGACAACTGTAGGCATCGCTGTTTCACGTGTGGTAAGCTAGCGTGGAAGCAGAGACAAAAGGGAAGGCAGTCGGATTTAAATCGCCATTCACGCCCGCATCTTCAATTCAACTGTTTCCATGAGCCACTTCGATTATTTTGGTTTGTTTCTGTAAGATTGTTACCGAATCTGTTGTTTTACCCCTCCACACCTCCCTTTATACCCTACAGCCTTTCCCTACTTTCTCACACTCACTCTACCTCTATTGCCCCTCCATACTCCATTCTCCATACTCTACCCCTCTCACTCGGCCTCCCTCCCTCCTCCCACTCCCTCCCTCCCTCCTCCCTCCCTCCTCCCTCCTCCACTCCCTCTCTCCTCCCTCCCTCCCTTCTCCCACTCCCTCCTCCCTCCTCCCTCCTCCCTCCTCCCTCCTCCCTCCCTCCTCCCACTCCCTCCCTCCCTCCTCCCTCCTCCCACTCCCTCCTCCCTCCTCCCTCCTCCCTCCTCCCTCCTCCCTCCCTCCTCCCTCCTCCCACTCCCTCCTCCCACTCCCTCTCTCCTCCCTCCCTCCCTCCTCCCACTCCCTCCCTCCCTCCTCCCTCCTCCCACTCCCTCCTCTCTCCTCCCCTCCTCCCTCCCTCCCTCCCTCCTCCCTCCTCCCTCCTCCCACTCCCTCCCTCCCTCCTCCCTCCCTCCTCCCACTCCCTCCCTCCCTCCTCCCTCCTCCCACTCCCTCTCTCCTCCCTCCCTCCCTCCCTCCCTCCCTCCCTCCCTCCCTCCCTCCCTCCCTCCCTCCCTCCCTCCCTCCTCCCTCCCTCCCTCCCTCCCTCCCTTCTCCCACTCCCTCCCTCCCTCCCTCCCCTCCCTCCTCCCCTCCTCCCTCCTCCCACTCCCTCCCTCCCTCCTCCCACTCCCTCCCTCCCTCCTCCCTCCCTCCTCCCACTCCCTCCCTCCTCCCACTCCCTCCCTCCTCCCACTCCCTCAGTCCTCCCTCCCACTCCCACTCCCTCCCTCTGTACCTCCTCCCACTCCCTGCTCCGTACCACATCATCCTCATCCTCCTCGTCGTCGCTCCCCGCCGGCCGCCAGCATCTCCAGCTGCTCCAGGCGGGCCTGCTTCTTCAGCTTGATGGTCTGCAGCGTCGCCTGATAGTTGACCGCCGCAAACTCGATGAGCGCCGACGCCACAAAGGCGAAACACACGGCGATGAACCAGTCCATGGCCGTGGCGTAGGCCACTTTGGGAGGGACTGGCGGGCGCTGATACTCAGGGTCGTCATGGTGAGCACCGTGGTGATGCCTGGGAGAGAGAGAGAGAGAGAGAGAGAGAGAGAGAGAGAGAGAGAGAGAGAGAGAGAGAGAGAGAGAGAGAGAGAGAGAGAGAGAGAGAGAGGGAAACAGAAAAAAGGCTCTTCACAGTACAGTGACTGTGTATCCCATATGTATACAGCCATTAATAAATATATATATCATATATTGTACCAGCCACAGTTGCGTGCTGGGACAGACTCCTTGTTGATCCAGAAGGAAACTTGCGACAACACCACACCATGATCAACGGCAGTAACGTCTGGATGAGGTAGTATCCCAACTTCCTCTGCAACAGGAAGTGAACAACCTGGACAGAGTAGTGGCCTGGGTCAGAGACAGGATGGAATGAGACAAGAGAGGAGAAGAGCAGAGAGGAGAAGAGCAGAGAGGAGAAGAGCAGAGAGGAGAACAGCAGAGAAGGAAAGAGAGGAGAGCGGATGAAAGAAAAAAGAGCATGATTAAAGGCAGGGTGACGTAGAGACAGAAGGTTCGCCCTTGCTCGTCCTTGACTTAGAGCACTATAGATGTATCTCTTCGCATGAGACAGCAGATCAGAGAGAGAAGGAGAGAGAGGGGGAGTGGGAGAGAGAGAGACAGAGAGAGAGAGAGAGAGAGAGAGAGAGAGAGAGAGAGAGAGAGAGAGGGAGTGGGAGGAGAGAGCGATAGCGAGAGAGAGGAGTGGGAGAGAGAGAGAGAGAGAGAGAGAGAGAGAGAGAGAGAGGGAGTGGGAGAGAGAGAGAGAGAGAGAGAGAGAGAGAGAGAGAGAGAGATAAAGAAAGGGAGGGAGGGAGGGAGGGAGTGGGAGAGAGAGAGAGAGAGAGAGAGAGAGAGAGAGAGAAGAGAGAGAGAGAGAGAGAGAGAGAGAGAGAGAGAGAAGGGGATAGCTATGGGGGGGTGCAGAGATAGGGAAAAGAGGATAGAGTGGAAAGGGGAAGATGAAAGGACAGAACAAGAGGGATATAGTGGAGGAGAGAGAGGGAGAGAGCGTAAGCAGGCACACTGCTACAGTGTGTGTGTGTGCCTGTGTGTGTCTGTGCGTGCGTACATGTGTCTCTCTGGTATGCTAACTGGGCCACATCGCAGGGAGTGCCTCATCCCCTCTCTCTTCTTGGTGGGTTCTCACCAGGGGAACACCGTGGCTGCCTCCCCCCTCCATCCCTCCCTCCCCCTATCCAGTGTTCCTCCTCCTGTCCTTCCCCTCCCCCTCCCTCCCCACTCTTCCCTCCCTTACCGACTCCCTCTTCTCCACTAACGACTGCTCCTCCCTCCCCCCTTACACCTGTCCTACAACCTCCACCCCATCACACCCTCCCCCCCTCACTCCCTCCTCCTCCTGCCCTACAACCTCCCTCCTCCTCCTGCCCTACAACCTCCCTCCTCCTCCTGCCCTACAACCTCCCTCCTCCTCCTGCCCTACAACCTCCCTCCTCCTCCTGCCCTACTACCTCCCTCCTTTCATCCGTGCGCTCAGTAGGCTCTAAGCCCTTCAGTTCTTTTTTTAAGGCGGACCACGCGAATTAGGCTTGACCACTTAAGCTCAAGGAAATCTGTGCTCTTAGCTAGCCTGGCTGCAGCTCTGTGGTCACTGTGGGGAGGTAATGGACTGTGTTCCTTTACAGACCTGGGGGATGCTTCTGTTTTAGTCTGCCCCCTCTTCAACTCTTAGATTCAAACTGTAAGTTCAGACCACAATCTTTCATTCAAATAAGCGTACAATCAAAAGGCTGTCTAGACTGAGTCATTTGCCGCTATGTGTGCATTTTCTAAGCCGCTCAATGTACGAACCATCTAGGAAGAAAAAAAACAGTGAGATAAAAGTTTCAATATCTCGTTGTGGATCATGTTCAACGCAGTACACTATAACAAGACGTTCATTAGAAAACAAACGTATGGCTACCTGTGTTGGACTTGAAGGTCTCACTGGACAGGGTCTGTCCCACCAGATCGTACTGCAGCAGGCTCATGGACTCCTGAGGACAGTCCACAGACGCTATGAGGCCCTTCCTCCACGTGAACACGATCTCACTGTTGGTGTACGCGTCTGTGACAATGGAGACGAACGGTCAGACTGGACACACGTGAAGCAGTAGGAGACCTGACACATTGGCTCACTGGCTGACTGGCTGACTGGCTGACTGGCTCACTGGCTCACTGGCTGACAGGCTGACTGGCTGACAGGCTGACTGTCTCACTGGCTGACAGGCTGACTGACTGACTGGCTCACTGGCTGACTGGCTGACTGGCTGACTGACTGACTGACTGGCTGACTGGCTGACTGACTGGCTCACTGGCTGACTCACAGGCTGACTGGCTGACTGGCTGACTGGCTGGCTGACTGACTGTCTGACTGACTGACTGGCTGACTGGCTCACTGGCTGGCTGACTGACTGGCTCACTGGCTGACAGGCTGACTGGCTGACTGGCTGACAGGCTGACTGGCTGACTGGCTGACAGGCTGACTGACTGGCTCACTGGCTGGCTGACTGACTGGCTCACTGGCTGACAGGCTGACTGGCTGACTGGCTGACAGGCTGACTGACTGGCTGACTGACTGACTGGCTCACTGGCTGGCTGACTGACTGACTGACTGGCTCACTGGCTGACAGGCTGACTGGCTGACAGGCTGACTGGCTGACAGGCTGACTGACTGACTGTTTGACTGGCTGACTGACTGGCTCACTGGCTGACTGGCTCACTGACACAGTGGCTCACTGGCAGAATATTTACCGGGAGGATCGTAGTGAATTAGTAATGAGTAAATCTACTTCATTAACTTCAGGGGAGAGGACCTAAGGGAAAGCAGGTACCGCAGATCAGAGACAGAAGAGGCACACTCACAGCTGCCGAAGCGGAGAGGACAGGCATGGCCGTCCATGGGGAAGTCCATAAGTTTCATGGGGCAGTCTGCACTGACGGTGAGTCTAAGAGAGACATTTACATTTTACATTTAGTCATTTAGCAGACTCTCTTATCCAGAGCGACTTACAGTAAGTACAGGGACATTCCCCCCGAGGCAAGTAGGGTGAAGTGCCTTGCCCAAGGACACAACGTGATTTGCACAGCCAGGAATAGAACCGGCAACCTTCTGATTAGTAGCCCGATTCCCTAACCGCTCAACCATCTGACTCCCCTCGACACACACACACCTGTTGTAAACACAGTGCAGATCCTATTGGACTGTGACATCTAGCAGTGCTACTATAGGATCCCATTCTCCTTTTCTGAACCGAGGCAGCCCATACTGGAATTACAATACATTTACCTCACTCAGGTTTGAAGACAACATCTGTACCCTTAACCTCGTAGTCCATATTGAGGGATGCCGGGTAATGTAGTACTGTACCTCATGGTGTAGAGAACTGTCCCGTTCTTCATGATGCGGAAAAGCTTGTTGGGTGTGGTCATGTTGTGGGCCAGGGACCTTTTAGAGTTCCTGAAGAAGGTGTCTGGGGTCCAGATCTTGTCCACCATTTTGTTGTTGAGCTTCAGGATCTCAATGGGGCCCTCGAACTGCAGTCGCTCATCCACCCACATTTGGCGGAAGAACATGTCCATTGTAAACTCCTAGAGATGCCAAACTTGCTGTTAATATCAATAGAGCTTTGAGATAGAATTGGTGAAAGTTCTAGAGCCCAAGAGGTACTGAAGGACAGTTTGCCACTGTCCATGAGAAGATGTGTGGAGGTGACATCAACCTACTGCACATTTTTCACAGAATGATACTCCACATGCAACAACTCTGTGATAGGAGGCGGATATGTGTTTCAATATTTACCATTTCAACATCTGATACTGGTCCAAAACTGGTCACAAAGAAGTCTGTTTTCACCTCAGTGACCGCACCTGAACATAATGTCCAGAAAATATATGGAATTTATGATACCCTCTTGTGGCACTGCTAGGTATATGACATTCAACGCTTTCTACCGAACTGATCAAAATGTCCAGTTTACAAGTAGTTTAAATCCAGTTATTTCCTGTAGTTCTACTACATTACAGGCCTAAGTAGACAATCACTACGCAAAATAAAATGAAATTAGTTCATATGTAGGATAATTATCTAGGCGATTTAAACATTCCTGCAACAATGTACACATAACGTTGTAATTTGTAAACGTCACCTCCAGACCCAGGCCGCAGTCGGTTGTCATAACCGTCCAACAGACGGTCCAAAATACGTGTGATGTTGTCCGAAGATATACGGTCGTTTCCATAAACATTTTCTAAGCTGTGAAATATTACAAAAAAATATAACAATAAAAACATTTTAAGACTGCAAAAAACGATCGTATGAGGGTTGAGTACAACGGTAGAGGAGAATGTACGGTCTCTATGTAAAGGACTCTATTAAGGACGATAAAGAGCGGTTGTTTGACTCACCAGGTCAAAACTGCAAATATCAGTGTCCAAAAAGCCATTGTCAGCCACAGGTGTTGGCTTCTATTAACGTTATGAGCAACTCATAATCAATAAATTAATACAACAATTGTCTAGTTTTACAAACACCTTTCTTTGTCTTCAACGATCTTCACTGAGTGACTTTTTAGCGTGGGACTCGGATGAGCAAGTAATCTAATTAAAGGATTAGCTCAAGTCCTCTCTGTGTTTAGACAACCATAAAAAAATTTACGCAAAAGCGTTACTAGCAGTATAATCTTTTATGGTGTTACTCATATTTTCCTTTTTTAAACAGCGCATTCACTGATTAAAGGCTATCTTGTAACAGTTTACTATAACCAAGTTATTGGAAGTCAGAATGATCTACTCTTGTGCCTCGTTTATGCTTCCACCAGGTGACGCCATGTGTATCCACTATAAATCAGTGTAACTGTCCTGGATGGATGATCGCAAATTTCAACCAACTGCAGTCATGAGGTGGCGACATCAACTAGGCTACACGGCAATGGGAAGTCGCTATTTACCGTTTTTCACAATTGCTAAAACACATTTCTTGAAACAGTCACCCATTTTCTCAAAACTGTAAACACAAAATCTCATCTTGAAGCACTATTTACAAAACCTCTGAATCCTCTTGCAAAATGAATCTTTTGCCTCAAAACCTTTACCTGTGCTCAAAATCAAACACTACTCTCAAATCATAAACAAAGTGATCAAAATGATATACACTATCAAGCAGTCAGTAAACAATACACCAAAAAATAATTGTTCAAAACATATAGTTCTCAGGGAGATTTCAAAACAAATTTCATATTGTGTTTTACCATGTGAAATGGTTTAAGGTATTGACAACAGACAGGCACAATTAGCTACATGAGTTCAGGCAACTGAGAACTTTGTTCAGCCAATGGGTTTTAGTGTTTTAGCAATTGAGAAAAACTGTAAATTGTTTGGGTGTTTGTCAATGTCAGTATAGCTGTATTTATCTAGGGTGACCACATCTGATGTCTCGAAAATAGGCCATGTCCGGGTAAGATAGGAAGTCACCCTAATGCGCCAACCACAGCAAAACATAGAATGTCGGCCTTCTGTGTCAGTTTCTGGTTGTAATGTTCACGGTGAGAAAAATGATGGAATGCAGCACAATAAAGTCTGCGACTTACAAATATAATTCTGGATGTAAATAGCACTAAGCCATACTCATGCATGTAAACACACAATGTTAATGTAATGTACAATGTTAAATACATGAAATACATGTGTTTTTGTTACATGCTCCACAGTGCTACATCACATGCCTCACAGTGTTTCCTTTTAGGTAATATAACATTTGTTACAATAAAAATAAATAAAAAGAAACTGAATGAAATTAATAAATTCCATTATTAATACCACGGTAGTGATTAACATGTAAATAGACTGAATGCCATCATGTTTAGAGACAAAAATGGATCTCCTGCTTGTCACCTAAGCAAATATGTAAAGTTATAAAATGTGTTATAACAACATTGTTTACACTTACAGTTTGCCCAGGTGAGTGTGAAGTTCAGGTATTGTACGTTTAAGTAGGCTAATACAGATGCTCCAAATGTAAGTAATTGTAGAACAGATGCCAGTACATGTTTAGAAAATGATTTTATTGCTGATGTAGAAAATATTGAGTGGGATACTGTGCACTGGACTACTTTATGAATTTATTTTCTGCAGTGTGTGATAAACATGCTCAAATTAAGAAGCTCACTGTTAGATCACTTAAAGCACCTAGCCTGGATGAGGAATTGAGAAACTTGATGAGAGAAAGGGACCTACTGAAAAATCTGCCATCATGTCAGGCAAAGTAGCAGATTGGCAAGCTTACCGCTCACTAAGAAATATAATAACTAAAGTAAAGGATCTACTTGGGTAAATGATTTACATGCATGTTATTGCTATTGCTATTGTCTATATGATGCCGTCATTGAATTTTACAGGGCGGGGGAATTATTCTCATTTAGTCTATAAAACGTGAATGTTGGGGCATTGAGTCTTGCCTTTTGAACCTGCCGTGTATGCTGCATCTGTGTTGCTGAATAAACCACCAAGCGACGTTGCTCTTGACAGATATTCTGTCTCAGTCTATTTTTGAATCCTTCTGAAGAGAGCCGTCTCTTTTCCACAACATTATCAACGGCGACGGTTGGTTTAGATGCTGTCTAAACCACAGAGCAATAACATGCATATAAATCATTTACCCAAGTAGATCCTATTCTCAGGCATCTGTTAGACAAAAGAAAAAATATTACTATCATTCTAAATTTGAGGAGTGCCATGGAGACAGTAAAACATTTACATTTACATTTAGTCATTTAGCAGACGCTCTTATCCAGAGCCACTTACAGTAAATACAGGGACATTCCCCGAGGCAAGTAGGGTGAAGTGTCATTTCTGTCTCTACATGGTCGGGCAACCATGTCTCTACATGGTTTGGCAAACTAAGTATGGGAAAGGAATTTGTATCCTGAGTGTAATAGGCTGTTGTTGCTCAACAGTTTATGGTAGACTCAATCAATTGTATAGGCCCTGGCAGGAAAGGGAGCGGTCGAGACAGGTTGCAGCTGGTGGGATCAAATCATCTTTGAACTTAGTCAAGGGCATAATAGTTTGTGAAAGACCCAGAGAAACACAAATATCCGACGAGGCAAAATCCTGGACAAATTTGTAATTCCTGCTCGAAAAGAGGACATGTCCATGTAAAAGAGGACGTCTGGTCACCCTAGATAAGAGAGAAGGGAAGTCCTGTTGTGTTGTGTTGAGGGGGGGTTTTGAGCTCCACGGATATCAGCCTAGGATAATACACAGAGAGAAAGAGAGAGAGAGCGAGAGGGAGAGCAAGCAGGAATCTGGACGGAGGGGCAAAGGCAGAGATACATTTGGTGATACTGTGAATACTGTGAATAAATAAATGTATCAATAAATGTATTTATACATTAAAAAATACAAATATATATAAATAAATGTATGAAAAAATATTAATTACGTATTTATTTATTTACATGGCCATTTATTTCTGTATTTATTTATTTTTGTATTCATTAATTTCTTTCCTCATTTATTTCTGTATTTATTTATTTCTGTGTTCATTTATTTCTGTATTTCCTTGTTCTTAAGCTAATGAGGTAAACTGTCAATCAATGTATGTCACGGTGTCACCTTAACCCCATTGGTTGATCAGTGCCTCGCTTGTTAAGTTAGCACAGGGCCTGGCACCCCCCCCTGAGACAGCTCTGTGTGGTTTTTTCAAGTCTTAAACAATGATGTGATACGCGATACGAAATGCGAAAGGGTCCATATACAGTATATATTTTTTGTATTCCTTTTATTCCCCCAGCCGCTCAGTAAGAGCCTCACAGGAGCAGGCAAAGAGCCGCAGGTTCGACACCCCTGGTCTATATGATGCCGTCATTGTATTTTACAGGGCGGGGGAATTATTCTCATTGAGTCTATAAAACGTGAATGTTGGGGCATTGAGTCTTGCCTTTTGAACCTGCCGTGTATGTATGCTGCATCTGTGTTGCTGAATAAACCACCAAGCGACGTTGCTCTTGACAGATATTCTGTCTCAGTCTATTTTTGAATCTTTCTGAAGAGAGCTGTCTCTTTTCCACCACATTATCAACGGTGACGGTTGGTGTCTAAACCAAGATGTCTAAACCACAGAGCAATAACATGCATATAAATCATTTACCCAAGTAGATCCTATTCACAGGCATCTGTTAGACAAAAGAAAAAATATTACTATCATTCTAAATTTGAGGAGTGCCATGGAGACAGTAAAACATTTACATTTACATTTTGTCATTTAGCAGACACTCTTATCCAGAGCGACTTACAGTAAATACAGGGACATTCCCCCGAGGCAAGTAGGGTGAAGTGCCTTGCCCAAGGACACAACGTCATTTGGCACAGCCGGGAATCAAACTGGCAACCTTCTGATTACTAGTCCAATTACCTAACCGCTCAGCCACCTGACTCCCAAAACACTTTGGAGAGTACTTAATGATGCTATGAGTATAAGTAAAATGGCCAAAACACCTTAATTTATTGAACTGAATGGAGAATTCGTCACTAAACCATCTGATATAGCAAACTACTTCAATAATTACTTCCTCAGTAAAGTGAACACACTAACAAACCAAATGCTGCCTGTGAGTGGTGGACCTAACCCACCACACTTTTTTTTTTAAATTAGTTTACTTTTACTGTAAATGTTGTTTTCTAAGTCTGTGTTTTTGTTCACCAACATTGATCATGCTGTACTGCATTTCATGATTTGTATTGTAATGTTTTTTGTCAGTTGCACCACAGTGGCTTCTAAGCATTACTGACCAGAGAACATAGTCTCCACAAATTTCGAAATTGCAACACCCATTTAAATACAAGGGTGCAATCATGTCGACTGTATTTTTCGCCTCAAATTGAACCGTGTCACGTGACACGTTCAAAGCACGCGTCTAAATAAACGCGTGCTTTTTTGAGACGTGTCTAGCAAACCACACGAAATTAACGCCTGGTTTGGCTCAATCAGCGTCTGGTTTTCCAAAATTAAAGTCTGCTGGCTTGAATCTCCGATGGGAAATTATGACAATAATTGTAACAACTAATACGTAAACTAATACTTTACGTATTAGAAACAGTTTCTAACAACGTTATGTTTTCTATGTGTTTATGAATCCATTTAAATAGTTGTATGTGCTTACTTCTTTTTGCTATACAGCTTGTTCGGGTAATGCTAATCTTTTCCTTTCACATGCAGATTTTGATTCTTTAATACATCTAACCAACCAAGAATTAGAAAAGGTCATTACATGGTTCGAAGCCAACAAGCTATCAGTTAATATTAAAAAGACGTTCTCTTATCTTCTGCAGTAAAAACAAAACATATAATAGGAAAAAATCGAATATATTCTTAAAGAACCAACCAAGAACCCAACATGCTGGGTTAAATGGTCAACCCATCATGCTGGGTTAGTTTAACCCAACGTGTGTTCTGTCCTATATTTAACCAGTCGCAGCATTTTTTAGAGTGTATGATATACTTGGGTAAATTATTTACATGCATGTTATTGCCTGCATATGTCCTACCCGACAGTCTGTCACACATGATACCCCTACATGTTGTGATGTTTGTGGACACACTTCTGTCATGAAGTTCTTTCTACTTTATTTTGCCTTTCACTGTGAACACACAAACGACAGGAAGAGGTCGACCTCATTCTTAACAACGACAGGAGGAGGGTGGATGTTGTCAGGGGAATAATGACAAGAAGTCATTTGCCAAACATCAATGAGGACAACAGGGACGTCTCTGAACATAACTCGCAGGGCCTTATCAAGCTGCCACGAGAGCCAGTCACTGCCGTATACATCTTTATAGCCGGTGTTGGCAGATTTGATCAACACCAGAGTATCGGGCGCCCGCCTCAGCAGGGACGACACAGCTCGGCGGATAATGGCGAGGCGGTGCAAGTACACGCCCAGCGGATATGTGGTGAAGTGAGCCCATATAGTGAAAACGACCACACAGTGTTTGCCTCCAGCCAAGCCCTCCAGCTCGCTGGCGATGTAGTGCAAGTCGGCCAAGGGAGTCTTAGAGGTGCGGAGAGGCAGACCGTGGGTTCGCCAGATGATGCGGGTGTTGGACTGGAGGTCGACTGACTCGAAGGGGCCCGATTTATCTGAGGTGTGAAGGTTGAGACGTTTCAATGCTGCAACAGAGGAAGCAGACGCTAAACCAAACATAACAAAGGACAGAAACCACATAGATAGGCCTACCTATAATCTACTTTTTTATATGTAGTCTACATACTAATGAAGATGATAAAGAAGATAGCCTAGTGTATGCTGTGTCTGTCAAATATGAAACTCACACGGCACAGTTTTCTCCAAATGTTCAAACCACTGGCGAAGAGTGGAGTCTCCCATCATCAGGATCTGTTTGTCTTTCAGACATGTAGACACTGTTTCTGCTGTGGTGAACTGCCGTGCATCACACACGAGGGAAGTCCAACCATCCTGGAAGAAGAATCCAGATGGGATCGGAGTCTGTAAACCAGGCTGGCATTTTTTCTCATTTTGTGTTCCTAAAAAAATAAAATAATAATAATAGTATTTATAATGCATTTTATATTAGCTAAAATCTCAAAGTGCTACAGGTTAAAAACAAGAAAGGGCGCTTCTCTTAAAATCCAATCTGAATGATATAGTGATTTCACCTGACTAAAACTAGTTCACACTCTCCCATGTGCTGATGATATGACTAAGTGAAATTATGTTAGCAGTAATTTTAAGCTAGGGCCCAAAAACAGTGAAATGTGTCTTTTTTGTGATAAATAAAAAAATTTGGGGGACAATTAAGCTTTTATTTAAAATACATCTGATCACTCTGCACAACAATTGAGTAGCAATGTGAATCAACACCTGAAGCAGCAAACATTGCAAACACAAAATGTATGTCACTGTAATCCAGTACCAAAAGTTTCTCTTTAAGCAAAATCCAAATTGAGCGGAAGTTCGTAGGAGGGCAGAGCCAGGCTAACTACGTTCAATGGAAGACGTGAAAATAGACTCCTTGCCGTACTTGCATCATTGCCTTGTTTCTGAGCATGGATCACTGGTTGGTCACTTTGTATTTCGACATTGGTGGGCCTGCATGAAAAAAAAAAAAAAAAAAGTCTAATCAGTGAGACACTAGAAGTTATTTTAATATATGTGTTTATTGTACCCATAATCGGGGTATATACACCACATTGATTTTCACGATTCGATTGCAAATTCTTTTCAATAAAAAAGTTAATTTCATTCTACAAGATATCTCTCCTTTCAATGATAAGTTAGAAAATTACTCCAGAACTAGAATGTTTAGAACAGACGTCTTCAACCCTGTTTCCCTGCTCTAACACACCTCTCTCAAATGACTGGTAATCATGCTTCTGCAGAGCTTGATATCAACCATTTAATTCAATCCGGTGTTGGAGCAGGGAAACATCTAGGACCACTGGTTTAGAACATTCCATTTAGAATGTAGAGCTTAATTTAAAGTCAGAACCATCAACATTACTGGTTGAATTTACCTCTTAAGAAGAGAGGCTTCGAGTTCAGAGAGTTTTGCCTGGTAACCACCCATGCTGTGGTAGACCAGTGTGTTGCAGGAAAGTGAAGATGGCCGTCTGCAGTACCAGTATTCCCCTGAGACTTGATCTTTGTATTCACAGCAACACTGCGAGCCGTCCCCTACCAATCTTGAACTTTTCAGGGCATTGCAGATCACCGTTTCCCGTTTAGTTCCTTCTTCAAAGTAGCCGGAAAAGTAGACTTTATCTGGGTCCTGCTCTCTGTTCTTGGTCAGGACCAAAACAGCTTCACTGGGGTGCACCAGACGAACAGAGACCCTGGACATTCCAGGCCAGAGCAAAACCAGGCGGGCAGTGTAGGTGCCGTTATCATGGTCCGTCACCTCCCCATAAGCACTTGCTTTCAGCTCTTGGTCATACAGCTTGGCCTGAAAAAAGTCCCCTCCGTAGACTTTTTGTTTGTTGTTAGCATTCCTGGCAGTAATGGTGACAATGACAACATCCCCAACAAAGTATTGTGACCTATGGTTGGTGATAGAAAAGGAACATTTGGCCGGGTCTGTAGAGTCACTTAAGGAGGACAGGGCTTCAGGTGGTAATGGCCACTGTAGAGTTTCAGTCAAATATTGCCAGTCCACCGTACTTATCAGCAAGTCATTAGTTGGGAGAAAGGTCTGCTCCCTTTCACCGTGAAAATGTAAGTTGACAGAAATTTGATTTGTTTTTGATTTGTTTTTTGTGTTGACCAGCCACATTTCACCGTGATCTGGTTTAGAGAAAACACACTAAAAACAGAAGATTACCCTTTATAGGATGTCAGATGTTAATCAATAGTTACACAGAACACACCATTGTCAAAACAAACAGGCACAAAAACAACAACAGTGTATAAACCTCTATGAAACCAGTTTCATGTGAACTTACTGTCCAAAGGATATGAGCACTGAACACAATGGTTACCAAAATTAACGGAATAAAAACTCCATGCAGAAGCCGGCTCCCCATTTTCCATTGATCTGTTAATAAAATATTAACATGTTGGTTACACAGTCAAGTGAACTTCCACACACTGGCATAACATACAAGGTCTGTGTGTGTGGACAGGGAACTGGATGCATATTTCTCACGTAGGCTATTTATGCTTGTCACTTTCTTTTGGTGAGCCTGCTGTGTTATTTTTAAATAAATTGTATACCTTTATGTGTGGGCCATAATTCAAATATGTACACTACCGGTCAAAAGTCAAACTGGTACAAAGGTAAGTGGTAAACTGCTAGATGTTAAAGATCCCATGACATGCTGTTTTTGGATGCTTTTATATACCCCTTAGTGTTCCCCTAATACTGTATCTGAATTTTCTTTCCCAAAATTCAGCCTTGGTGCAGAATTACAGCCACTACGAGCAGTCTCACAATGAGCTTTCCTCAGGACGTGCCGTTTCTGTGTCTGTAGCTTTAAATGCTTCGAGGAAGAAAGAGGCGGGGCTAACTGCCATGCTTCGGTCATTTGCAAGCCATGATGTCAGGGGCCCCCAGCTGCCAGGGGCCCCCAACTGCCAAGGGCCCCCAGCTGCCAGGGGCCCCCAGCTGCCAAGGACCCCCAGCTGCCATGGGCCCCCAGCTGCCAGGGGCCCCCAGCTGCCATGGGCCCCCAGCTGCCAAGGACCCCCAGCTGCCATGGGCCCCCAGCTGCCAGGGGCCCCCAGCTGCCAGGGGCCCCCAGCTGCCAGGGGCCCCCAGCTGCCAAGGACCCCCAGCTGCCATGGGCCCCCAGCTGCCAAGGACCCCTTGAAATACTCCATACTATATGATCAATAATAACTATAATAATAATACAAATCGATTAAAAGTGGAGGGAGTCAGGTGGCTGAGCGGTAAGGGAGTCGGGCTAGTAATCTGAAGGTTACCAGTTCGATTCCCAGCTGTGCCAAATAACGTTGTGTCCTTGGGCAAGGCACTTCACCCTACTTGCCTCGGGGGGAATGTCCCTGTACTTACTGTAAGTCGCTCTGGATAAGAGCGTCTGCTAAATGACTAAATGTAAATGTCATAACCTCCCACAAAAGTTTTTATGCCAGTCTCTTGCAAACCAGCACCAACTCCTCCAAACAACCCTTAGCGCAAGCTCCTTTTTTGCACCTGTGCTGACATCCAAAAACTCAACTCCATATCACACTCACCTATACAGTGATGCAGTGCGTAATGCAGTTGAAGTACACATGTTTACAGAACAAGAGTCTGTGTCCACTGAGGTTGGCTTTAAGGGAACACTTTACAAAAAGGGATCTTTTCTCTGCCTAAAACGGGAGTCTGATGAGTCAATCAAGTTTGGACAGATTGAGCTTGTTTTGGTGAAAGATGACAGAGGTCTGTTTTCTGGTGACACCACACACTTTATTGTATTTGTCAGAGTATGGTATGTATGAAGAAAAGAATAAAAACTAGAGAGGGTACAATTTCTGTGGAAATTGTAGGGTGTGCTCTCTTGCGTCGGTTGCAGGTGGGTCCGTCCCCTTAAGTTTTTTCCCATCTAGTGATATTTTCAAGCATTTAGCCTACTCAAGAACCCCCTTTGAAACAAGCGAACCCCCTTTGAAACAAGCTACTGTAACAACGTTGTCACCGGCAGTATTTCCGATGGAATCGCGATTCAAACAGTACCATCTGAAAATATGCCCCCAACAACGTAAATAAGCTTTACATCTATTTAGGGAGAAATGGCTAATTCAAAAGAAGTTTGCTACGAGCAAGCTAGTTGCGGTGGCTAGCCAAACATCACTGAGTGAGGGGATTGTTTGAAAGCGCCGGAAATGAGAATGTTTGTTTTGACATAAAGTTTAGGCTGTGGCACTGAAGCCAGCGACGCACCACACAAGCTTGAGTTTAAACTTTACATACATTCTGTAATGTGACATTACTTATTGTACATGCAAGTCTTTATTTGCTTAAATGTACATGTATGATGCTGCTAGTAGTAGCAAAGAGTCAATATAAGTTCTTTGGTAGTAGTACACCACGGCACGATACCATACTCGCTGTGCAACAGCACATCAATCCATGCGTCGTTGCTAACGTGTGCTGACGTGGTGACGTAGATAGCACTGAGTACCCTTCGTCGACTAAAGGCACTTTTTTGCCACAAAAGCGTTGTAACCTCCTAAACCGTGCAACGGAACGTAAATAAAAATACAAGCCACGCAATCGAGACCAAGACAAACATTTTGACACAGGTGTTGTCTATGTAGTCCAAATATTGACTGATCCTTAGGGGGGCGAAAATAAACAATAATAAATAATATGTGAGATATGTGAGAGAACAATGGTTGTGCTCGCCGAAGGCTTGAGCACAACCATTTCATCATTTCATCATATCATCAACCCAATTATATTGACTGACATTAATTCATCTTTGTGTTATTTAGGCTCACCCTCAGTGATGATATCTGAGGATAATTCTTCCTTAATTGCTACTAGCACAATTGAAGAGTCAAGCGAAGAGTCATTCATTCGTGACATTGATGATTCAGTTAGCAGCAATTGCTCCACGTCAAAGGCCTCTGCCACAAGGAGCTCAGCTTCAGCCATGTCAAGTCAAGCCTTCCCCATTGGAGCATCACCAACTACATCATCAGACAGTGGGTCCTCCCTTTCAGCCAGGGAAGACAGTAGCTGGCATTACAAATTTGAAATACCCTGGAATAAGATGCCCTCAAGTACAAGAAAGGTGCTGGATACAGAGAGGAGACCATCTGCAGCAGAGAGAAGAGAGATTATCAGGATTGTGGTTGCTGAAATAACTGCTGTGTGCAAGAAACCAGGAAAAAGGTACACCACTGAAATAGCTAGGAAAATTGTCATTTGCTACCCCAAATCCTTCCGAGATGAGATTGAGAGCCAGGTTGTTGGCACCGGGTATGACTCACTTGTTAAACAGTTAATATCTCGAATAGATAACTACAGACGACTTCAAGCTCCTCCTGCCCAGAAAAGGCTTTCTGAAAGTGGCAGCCCTGACAATGCAAAGAAAGTGCATAAAGATGCATATGGGTGCATAAATCCAGAGCCAGAGCTTCTTGCTGGTAAAACAAAACAATTGCAAAAGCAAGAAGAGCTAATAAAAATGTTCAAAAACAAAGACAAAGATGCAGAGAACATAAAGAGACTAATGATGGAGATGTTTCCTTCTCAGAGGAAAGACATATTATCAGGACTGAAGGAGACAGAAGAGATCCTATAAGAGTGGCCTTTCCTCTTTGAGGAAACTGGAATGAGGCTTCATTTCAGAGAACAACAGGTGTCCAGATCGATGACAGCTTTGAAGAGTCCACAGCCACCAACTTCAGAAGGATCCTGTGGTACTTTCAGTTTGTTCAAACTGTGCCATCCAGCAAAGCAGGAACTATTCTGAACCAAACCCTGGCAGGATATGATGAAAGTTGTGCAGCTTACTTCCCAAGAGAGCATGACAGGATGTTTCAAAATGTCATGAAACTGCCATCAGAACTGATGTTTACACCACCAAACTGCCATCGACACCCTGCATTGTGATTTGTGGTAGGTTGTGCCTAAAAATAATTTATGTAGGTTGAATAACTTTATTAACACATGTAATGGGTCAGATGGATTGCCCCATACACTGCAAAAACAAACATGCTTAGAACTGAAAATATCATTGTACTTTTAGTATAGTACTCATACTTTTATTATGATAGTTTTTGTTTCACAATACAGAAACAATGGGAGGTATTCCAGAAAGCAGGTTATGCACATACCCGAATAAGTTACCTCTCCAGCTGACACGTGTGTAACTTATTCAGGTATGTGCACAACCTGCTGCCACCTTCTGCTGAGAAGGTGATCGGCTGCAATCTGCCTACCCTCGAGGACCTGCACACCTCATGCTGCTCATTCTTATTTTTATATATATTTTATTTTATATTTAAATTGTTTTATTCTTAGATTGTTTAGTTCTTAGGAATAGTTAAACTTCTGTACCTTTACTTAATTTAAGATTCATATATGTTTAGTGTTTGCACCTCCCTGCCACAGTAAATTCTGTGTTCTGATTCTGATTCTGAAAACATTATCCAACCATCTTTCAACATCTTGTCTCTTGGAACTGGGCCTTTGCGGGCCAACAGGAAGAAAGAATATGCCACTTAAACAAATTTAACTTAAAATGCTTAAAAATGCTGTTTCACTGTCTTATAGCTGGCTTATCCTTCCCTATTATGACTCTAGAAATATTTTTTTATTTATTAAAATCTTTGTTTATTGATACACCTTGATGTCCTCCAAGAGTCGAAACAACAAGAGCTTTTTTTTTTTTTTATATGTATGTATGTGTCCTCATTGTTTGATAATAATAGAAAATTATAATTCTAGGTTTTGACAAAAAATAAAGGATGATTGTTGATTCGCTGTCATTTGTGTTATTCTCCCCTTCTGAAGTCTTGCATATTTTGAAAACGTAATTTTAAATCCACAAATGGCGAAAAGTTTCTGCTGCTGCCTTGAGGTTGAAACCATGTCCCAATGTCATAGAAGATAGAAACACAGAAGGTTTCAACGTCATTGTCTTATAATTGAAACCTTCTGTTTCTATCTGTATTTCTGTCTGACATCACTGATTGGGGTGGCCAAAGGCGCAACATGCCTGAAAGTTTTAACCTCAAGAACAGTACAAAACCTTACACCTACATTTAAAACTTTAAATAATCACTGTCTACTGCAAAGAAAAGAAATAACTAAATATTTAATGGACCAGCAGTTGTCAGAATGTGACCCCACTGCAACTGCTTAATAAAGGAGTTAAATTTCAAAATATTGTACACGCACGGGCAGACGATGTGCAGCTGCGATCACAGCTGATGAGTCACAGTTTTCGGTGCAACATTTACATTTAGTAGACGCTCTCATGCAGAGCGATTTACAGTAAGTAAAGGGACATTCCCCCGAGGCAAGTAGGGTGAAGTGCCTTGCCCAATCGAACAGGCAACCTTCTGATTACTAGCCCGATTCCCTAACCGCTCAGCCATCTGACTCTCGCAGCAACACCGGTCTGCGTTTCAAAGTCTCGGGCCGTTTTTCAAGCCCAGTCCAGACCTGAGTATAGCACATTCATATAATCTGATAAAAAAAAGTAGGCTACCTCCTATGTCAACACAGAACCACAGAGATGAACTAGTAGCCTAACTAAGTAGGTTAGCCTCGAGATAGAGGAAGACTATTTAATGATACATTTTGAGACGTGTTTCAGAAACTGATCAATACTGAAATGAAGTTATCCGAAATTACCAAACATGCCATTCCAAATTACCAAACATTAATAGTGTTATGTCAACTACAATAAAAGGGTGCGTCATTCATCACATAAAGTGGGCTTAAATAATGACATTTACAAAAATACGTTTTTCTACGTATGGTCTCGTTTGACAACATGTCTACAATATGTAACAACGTACCAACTCACAAGTTAGATTCTTGCTGCAAAGTCCGTTAAAGTTCCCAGAGCCGCACATAAAATTTCGCAAAAGAGAAAAATGCAGTGCAGGGGGTTCCTGAGGACCAGGGTTGAGAATCACTGTCCTATATGATACTTTCCAAAAAGACAAAGAATTTAAATTGTATTGTCAATGTACTTTAAACCTGTATCACAATCCATAAACAGGACCACTGTTAAATGTCTATGCCTATAACTGAGGGAACCTGACCTCACCCACCACTCAGGGACTCTAAGGCGCTGGCGAAAAGTGCATGGCGTAATAAGTCCAGACAGACACAGTTCGTTGCAAGGGCTTGTATTTGCCACCACGGATTAGAAAAAAATAAGAAAATAATAATAATTAGTGACAAGGGGATTGGGCCATGACGAGATGATTCACACCACCTGTGGGAAACTGTCAGACAGATAGATAAAGGTTAAATAAAAATAAAAGAAAGGACAGCAGCAAACACACACACAAACACAGAAAACAGACACACACAGAAAACACACACAGAAAACCCACGCAGAACACAAACAACACGGAACACCTATCCAGCCAGACTGGGGGTTGTAACAACCACAATGTAATTTATTTGAATAATTTTATGAAAAATGTCAGAAACAATGAATGGGCCTCATTCACCAAATGTTCTTAAGAATTAATTTGTTACTAATTACGCAGTTTTCACGAAGATTCTGGCATTCACCAATGTTTTCTTATTTGGGATTTGTTCTTAGGTAAGAACAGAACTTACGCACACCCAAGAGCACTCTTACACACAATTGAGAGCTATTTGCGCAAAATAAGTAGTTATACCGTTTTCGTCCGTTCTAATTTAAAATTGAACATTTAACTCCTTTATAATTTTGAAACTAATAATGTATTATTTTACACACAATTATATGTTTGTTTGTTTTAATAGTTTTTTTTATTCGCTTTGGTACCATTTTCACAAGTAAGGTGTACATTTTCAAAACTCTTAGTACAAAGATCCAAACTGATCACCCTTGTAACGCAGCTATTCTTTCAAAACTTGATGGAATGCTTTCAGTCAGTTGCATATGTTTTCAGTCCATATAATCATTGTTTTCAAACACAAGAGTATTGTAATATGTAATGGGAACATTTGGTTTACTCACCGAAACACAACAGTATGATCTTCTTTCAGTTTAGTACTTTTAACAAACAGTTCATCCAACAGCAAACAATGCAAGATACATGTTTCAAATCGGCCTTAGAAGTGCTGAAATTAATATGCCACAGTACTATGTAAAAGACCGATTACACAGTTTCACATTAGGCAATACACTTACATTTACATAATCTATAATTTCCAAAATATCCATCCTATGTGTAATCAAGTGAAGGATCAATGACGACATCCTCTACAATCATTTGGGCAAATTCGTTTTTATTTTTCAGATATAATTGTAACATAGGTATACTTTCTATTATGTAACTAAATCATAATAGAACATAACATTTAGTGCATACATTACATTAATGTGGATCAAGCCTGTCTTGAGCATTTGGCCATAGATTCTCATCCACATCACAATGAATGTTACAGTATCATTGTTCAAGCACCTTGGAAAAAACCTTTTGGCGTGACGAATCCATGCTTGACATTGGTCTACATTGATGTCATCACATGCATCATCCATGGCCTGAAGGAGGGTGGCACGCTCAAGGTAGAGCAGGTAGAGTCATGAATCGAGGATGGGCCTGAAACCATGCTTGAACTACCTCTGCGTGGTCAAAGCTGACATTGTCCAACACAATTACATAGGTGACCCCTTCACCTTGACAGGCCGGCTCAATTTCATTGATAAACTCAATAAGATTTGTCTGAGAATGACGCCGTTTAGTTTGAGAGCGTTTTGTCTGAGAATGACGCCGTTTAGTTTGAGAGCGTTTTGTCTGAGAATGACAGAGGTTTTTCTGAGACTGAAGCAGTTTCGCCTGAGTCTGACGACTTTTGGTATGAGACTTGACGCCTTTTCGTTTGAGTCTGACACTTGAGTCAGAGATCTGAGGATGTCCTAAAATGAACACCGTACTACGGTGCACACTCGTCCCTTTAGGTCGAGTGATCAGTGATAATTAGATGGCCTGGTTGAATTTATATGATGTTCAAGTCCAAGTCCAAGTGACAGTAAAGGTTTTATTTGTCACATACAACATTATACCAGTAAGATGAGTGGGATTGTTCTCCACTGGATCTAACAGTGTGCACACTAAGCAAGGTAAATTATTATAATTATTTTAATCCGAGGATGTCTGTAGAGTTGATGTGAACGCAATCACCAACGATTTCTCACAAATTCATTAAGACTTCTAACACGGAGTTTTCTTAAATGCGATTCCCCTTGTGGTTTTTTAAGGAATCGCATTTGAGACAACTCTGGCCGATTTACGACTGCTATTTCGAGTTCGGAAAGTCTTCTGAAGTTCAGAAAAAAATCCCAGATGAGAAAACGTTCATGAATGCCAAATGTTTTCCTAAATCCAATTCAGAAGAAATTCCTTCTTAAATTATTCTTAACTGCGTTCGAGAATGAGGCCCAATGTTAATAGCTGGGACACAATGTCAATAGCTGGGACACAATGTTACATTTCATTGTATTGTCTTCTGTGAAACAGGCAACTAATCTGTCTCTTTTCATGAAATGATTATGCTATGGTATAATTAGCACCTATCTCAGCAGATGTCTTCAATATGTTGTTGTGCCATATATTAAATCTAAATGTGTTAATTTCTCTTCCTAAAGCCCACTAGAGGACACTATTTAAAAGGATATTTTCAAAGATTTCTTCTAGGGGAACATGCCCCCAGACCCCCCTAGTTTTGCTGGGTCACAGGAAAAATAATAGGTTTTATCTAGGGGCTTAGCCCCCCCAAAAGTGGGAACCTAGATTCGCCCCTGTTGTCACGGTATTTATAGGCCCAAAGTAGGCTTATTCCGCACACTAGTTGTATTTATTGCTGCTGCAATATTTTGCAGATCGTGCCCTGAGGAGGAAATGAACAAAGCGTTATGATCACAGTATTGTGCTCACTTATCTTTCACCTAGGGCAAATAATCAATAATCAGGCAAAGCATAATTACAGGGTCAATCTGGTCATTCTTCAAAACTTCTTAGCATTATGGTTAACTTTCAGTTGTGTTCAATTATGGCTTTAGACCAGGGGTGGGCGACTCCTGGTCCTTGAGGACCGCATGCCTGCATGTTTTAGATATTTTTCTGCTCCAACACACCTGATTCAAATAAATGGTCATTACCCAGCTTCCACAGAGCTTGAAAACATACAATCATTTGAAACAGGTGTGCTGGAGCAGGGAAACATCTAAAATATGCGGCCCTCGAGGACCAGGAGTGCCCACCCCTGCTTTAGACCGTCATCTGTGTATTAGCTGTAGGAAAATGCAGAAATTAAGAGACGTTATTGTTTCAGCAATGGTTTATTGATAATGGTTTAATCAAATTTGCAATAGAAAAAGGTTCTACCACAGATCTATTCTACTGAAAGTAGCAGATAGCAGAATAAAGCATTGAGGACTTCAGTCTATTGAAAATGAATTCTCCTTTTTCACATCTCTTCTTAAGACAGCAAGTATCTCAGTCCCCTAATAAAAACATGAGTAATGACCAATGTGTCAAAAAAAACACATGTATACATGATAGATTTGAGCACAGCCTTCACACTAAAATACTTGGTTATGATTTCAAGTGAATTAACTAAAACAGACACAATGTTTAACTCTCTGGATGACAATGTCGAGCACTAGAGCATGGAGATTAGGTCTTAATTCGTATAAGAGGAGTATTTGTATTCTAATTAAAAAAATAATGTAATAGAAGGGTACTTTTCCTCATAGATACATGAATACCTAGTCTGAATTTATTGTTACAGTGCAATTGGTGAACACAAGTGCACACCGTGGAAGGAGAGCCACAAGTGAGCGACGTAGGCTAGGTACAGGGTCATTCTCATCCAGTTTGTCAGGGTTTTCACCACCCCCATCAACACCAGCACCCTCGCCACCTTCCTCTCCCCCTTCCTCCCTCTCCCCCTCCCCCTCCTCTGTCCTCTGCCGGGCCTGAAAAAACACCTCACAGAACTCAAGTCTTCGCAGCTCCTTCAGTGTCCTGCAGCTACGCAGCACCTGCATTTCACTCAGTCTGCAGCCTCTAAGACGTAGCCTCTGCAGGTCCTTGAGGCGGCTGGCACACAGGAGCCCCGGACCCACTTCCCTTCCTCCCAGGCTGAGCTCCTCTAGGCCCCGCCAGCCTGCCCCCAGCCCCAGGGAAGCCATCTGCATCTGAGAGCCTGGCCGCCCAGAGTTGCCTATCTCCAGGTACTTGAGCCTGGAAAGGCCCTCCACTGTGGAGCCAGTCTCCCTGGCAGCGCTGCCTCTAAGCCCTGCAGCGGTGACACGTAAGACGTCCCGGAGCTCCAGGCGAGAAAGCTTCTCCCATGAAGCCAGACTCTGCAGATGCTGGTCTGTGAAGGAGGGTACGTTGTCAAGGACTATCGTCTCTATGGTGATCCCAGACGTGGAAGCAGACCCTTTCCTAGTCTCAGCCCGACCCCTTTGCTGAGCATGGGCAGTAGATGCCTTTTCAGAACCGTCTAGTTCACAGGGGGGAATCTGTGTGAAAAACCCTTGTGGTAGCTCACAGCCACGTAATTCAAGGATCTGAAGGGTTGGAGGTAGGAGCTGGCAACTGCGCAGGCCTCTCAGGTCAGCATGCAACAGGGAAAGTCTGCGCAGGCGGGGGCACCTGGCAGACAAGGCTTTGAGCCAGGACTCTGAGAGAAAGGCCCCACCTCTAGCCGAGAGCAGCAAACCGCGCAGGCGAAGGCATCTCAACCCACAGCCCAGGTACTGGCGCAGGAGGACCCATAGCATGCGAGATGTCACCTGACCCATAATGGCCACCGAGGACAGGGAACACAGAAGGAGAATGGAACAAACACAACACAAAAGGACAAATGTGTTTGAGTTCATATCATGTTAAATAATATACTTATTAACTGAAGCACGGATGAAGAGATTACACGACAAATACGTATTTTAAGAAGCAAATGTAAACAAATAGTATCCAACTTGCTTACGAAATGTAAAATGAAACATTCTTACCCCTTTCCATGCTGTAAGATCAACAGCTCGCCACAGTCTTTGGTCTTTTACCAGCCGTTTCCATCTCTTACAAACTCTGAAAATGCATTAGAATTATATGACGAATAAGAACGTCTTGCCATGGACATGCACTGCAAGGAAGGTAGGACGTAGACTGGCGAACATTAGTACACATTTCCCTACACTAAAGTAGGAACAATAATATTACTTGCAGTTACCTTCCACTTCGGACAAGCTCTCGTACACTTAAGTAAGATAAAATATCAATTAAAATATTCTCTGGGAAGTAATCGAGGGTGCAAGTTTTAAAGTCTTCCATTTTGTAAACAAAGTAACGTTACACGGACGAAATATGCCGACGTACCAGAATTGCATTCAGGTCAAGAACCCTGAAGAAACGGTTGCTAAAGCGACTTCCGTACCTAGCCACAGTGATGCTGGAATCTACGACTGATGTCGGTTCACGGATTTTATAGTCAAATGTTCTGTAAAATATATAGGCTAGCTATATAAAGTCTATATGATTTTTTTCACAGAAGAAACTGACACATTTGTTAATTGATGAACATCCTCCTTAAATTAAAAAAGAGCTGTCCACACGTTTACTGTGAGATTGCGACATCTAGTGGCGAGAATTGAATCTCTGGGTTACTTCATCTGTTTCAATCCGATGGTTAAATTCAATGCTTAGCCTACGTACCCATAATATTTGTTAAAGCCAGAATCCTACACGAACAAAATATTGATTACTATATCTCAACATGTTAGGTCCTATATCCTATAGGCACTATTTGTGCAATTTGGCAACTGGTAGTAATGCAAATTCGTGGAGGCCAACTGCCATGAAACATCAAACAGCAAGAAGACGAACGATTTGGCGACCTTAGCGGCAGAGGTGGTTTCTGCATCGCTTTGGTAAACTTCAGTAGTGCCGTTCTACTGAATGCGCCTGCGTACCTGTCAGTCGGTCGGACAAGATGGCAACGATCAATGGTGGAGGAATGGAGGTGGATGGGGCAGGTTAGAGTTGTTATTCTAAAACATTAGTAATACTCCATATTCGTATTATCTGGTTTGCTGTTGATAAAACGTCCATTGTTTTATAGCTAGTAATGTTTTTATCCATTTGGTGTATTGTCATACCAACTCCCATGCTGATTATGTAGCTAGCGGCTAGCTAGCCTACTACTAGTACAGCACATTAGCCTCATCTCTGACGTTAGGGACCTGACTGTTGAAGGCCAGTAACTTTAGCAGGCTAACTTTAGCCAACGTTAGTATTGTTATATGTCTAAATGAACTGGGCTAGCAAAATACTGTGTAAAGTCCTAAACTGTTTGTCAAAACATTCTACAGCTAAAAAAGACGCGTTGCATTAGCAGCTAGCTAGATAGCTAAAGCTTGTTGTTGTAGCTAGCCTGTCAAGCTAACATAATAACTCAACAGTTGTTCTACTGAACTGAAGTAACGTTAGCCAAGGATGGTCACGAGAATACCTCAATCAGCCACCATAAAGCTGTGTTCATATCCCCCTTCCCTTCCTATCGTTCGTCTTCCAGCTAGCCCCAGTGTTATGGCCTCAGGGGTGACTGGGAGTGTATCGGTGGCCTTGCACCCTCTAGTGATCCTCAACATCTCAGACCACTGGATACGTATCCGTTCCCAAGAGGGGCGGCCGATGCAAGGTATGTAACAGTGGAGGCTAGCCTGCCTGGAAGTTTTTGAGAAGCCTATACTTTCACCCTGACGCTGCAGAGTGAGTCGAACTGGAAATAAAACTGGAATTCCAGAATCAAACACGTGACAAATAAGTTGTTTTGCACAATTCCTGTCTTGCTGTTACTGCTCCATACAATTGTTAACGTCTTTCCAGTGATTGGAGCGTTGATTGGGAAGCAGGAGGGCAGGAACATCGAGGTGATGAACTCCTTTGAGCTGTTGTCCCACACTGTAGATGACAGGGCACATATTGACAAGGAGTACTACTACACCAAAGAGGAGCAGTGTGAGTTTTATTGTCTCTGTCTGTCTGGACTGTGTCTTGGAGTTAAACTCATTTCTGCAGGTCAAAAGACCACATGATTATTCCTAGAGCTGAGAAGAATATTGTACCATAATATCTAAGGCTAACTTTGTTAGGGGTTGTATGAAACAAAAGCCCAGTCAGTGACAGTTGTGACCTGAGTTTCTTTGTTTCTCAGTCAAACAGGTTTTCAAGGACATGGAATTCCTGGGCTGGTATACCACAGGAGGCCCTCCTGACCAATCAGATATTCATATCCACAAGCAGGTAGGGCAGTGCAAAGTGGGATTAGTTGTACACAGAAGTAAAATAGACATGAAAAAGGAGCAAGGAATTATGTAACATATATGCTTATAAGTGTTCGTTTTTTCATTTTAGGTTTGTGAAATCATCGAGAGCCCTCTGTTTCTCAAGTTGAACCCGATGACCAAACATACAGATGTAAGTTTCTAATTTGTTTTAGTGGAATAACAATTTTCCGTTTCTTAGTAGCTGAATGGTGTGTGTGTGTGTGGTGTATTGTTGATGGCTATATATTGTGAAATGTGCTGGAAAGCTAAGATGCGTTGTGTCACCCTGCAGTTACCAGTCAGCGTCTACGAGTCTGTCATAGACATCATCAACGGAGAGGTATTCAAAGCTTCCTCCACACACAGTCCACTCCGTACAGGGTAGTCATGGTTACATTTATCAGACGCTTTTATCCAAAGCGACTTACAAGAAAGAGCAAAAGGTGCATAGGCAAATGATCATAAACAACGAGATAGCCCCCCAAAACAATGTGGGTAGCCAAAACATGAAGCATACGTTGTGAAAAGCAAATAAGAGCCAATGGGTAGAACCAGAAGAGCATGTGGTTGATGAAGGGGTTGATGTTAAGTTAGGAATGTCCATGTGTCTGTTTCCTAGGCGACCATGCTGTTTGCCGAGCTAACCTACACGCTGGCCACAGAAGAGGCCGAGAGAATCGGTGTCGACCATGTGGCGCGCATGACCGCCACAGGCACCGGAGAGAACTCCACGGGTAACCACAGCAACGACCACAGACGTGTTCTAGGTTCTAACTTTTTTGCCTAGGACGTCCCATGTGCCATGACCTCCGCTTGACGTGTTTGTGTGCCTGTGTTTTCAAGTGGCAGAGCACCTCATAGCCCAGCACAGTGCTATCAAGATGCTCCACAGCAGAGTGAAGGTCATCCTGGAGTATGTGAAAGCTGTGGAAGCAGGTGAGTCGGTGACATGGTGTGTGTGAATAGAAATCTGTGAAGGGGGTAGTTGATGACAGCCTGTGTTCACATCCCGATCCTCACCCGTGCCAGGACAAAACGGTGATCTTGTATCTCGCCTTTTTTCAGTTGCGTAATGTATACTGATAACTGAATCACTTCGTTGTGTGAATGTGTTTGTTTTTTTCTCCCTTGTTGTTCCCATCTTCTGTGACTCTGTATATGTAAGGAGAGGTACCGTTCAACCATGAGATCCTTAGAGAAGCCAATGCTCTTTGCCATAGACTGCCTGTCCTCAGCACTATAAAATTCAAGACTGACTTCTATGACGTAAGTGTCCCTTATACCTGTTTACATTTCCTTGTCGACGAACAGAGAAACAAGAAATTCATGTAAAATCCTGACCTAAATATGACCTTGTCTAATCATTTCTGATGAGTTATTGCTTTTCGATAAGTTGCCTTTTTGTCTCCTGCAGCAATGCAACGATGTAGGCCTCATGGCCTACCTAGGCACCATAACCAAGACCTGCAACAGCATGAACCAGTTCATCAACAAGTTTAACGTCCTGTATGACAGACAGGGCATCGGTCGAAGGATGAGAGGACTGTTCTTTTGAGGAATGGAGAGAATGTGTAAAGAACGGATGACTTGGAAGAAAGATGGAGTGGTCACAAGCACTGCAAAGTTTCATTTGCTTGTCTGCGTTTTTTGTAAACACACTGACACACACTCAAGTGAAGATTAGCTTCTTATCAAACTGGTTTACTGTTTTCTAAGGTAGCCCACGCTTTAAGTGTCTCAGAGCACTTGTTTGTACCACATAAGTGTACCGGAAGAAGATAAAACATGTACAAAATTACTCACGTAAGCACTCATTGTGTATGTATGTTGAGTATGCACATCAATGGATCCATGTACATGAACAGAAATTACATTTTCCCCTCATGCTTTGTTTTACTTTTACTGTAAGTAATAAATGATCTGCTGTTTTTTTTCGTGGGACTTTGATTCTTCTGTTTGCCAAATCACAGCATTGTCATGCATTTCCTCTTTTCCTTACTTGGTGTTTTTGAGGGCGCGTTCTCTGTCGTGTTCAGTAACGCAACATACGGTGTGACAGAAAACCAGCATCTTCAAATAAGCATGTTAAGTCAACTTTGTAGTCAGCATGGCTGCAGGTTTATAGTCTGGAGTTCAATGTGTTTCTCGTTAGCAGGCCTTTTGATGTACCGTGTTCTCGCTGTGCATAGCCTCTGGAGATGGTGTGGGCTGCAGGTTAGCAGGAAGGGTTTAGCGCTATATAAAAAGTGGTACGGTTTGAGTTAAAGACCTTACAGTAGTCAGCGTTTATATTGCTATTAAAACACAATGGAAGTCAACCTAATGACCACCACTCTAGTTTCTCCATGTTGCTTTACTAGTTGGCTTTCACTAGCCATGTGGTGCCAATGGGGGGGCAACAGTTCCTTCCATAGTCTTGCACATTTCCGGTAGCCACGTCTTCATTTTTGCTGTTTTTCCACCATAAAATCTACTGAGGAACATTGCTTTTGTGTGATAAAAACAATTTACAAAAAACACCTTTTGAAAGTTTATTAATGATCATGATAATGCTGATATCTGTGCATGCACAACACTCTTGTTACTGTATCATAATTATACACAAAATATGAATGGTAACTAGTAGGATCACATCTTTGTAATAACTTTACCATAGGTAAAGCAACATATTGTAACATCAGTGACACTATTGCCTAAGCACAGGTCATTTCTGTGTTTGAATTGTTAAAAAAGCACCAAAGAGTTAGCCCCCAGCACTACAGCTCTGACATTCTCATTGTTTCTGTGAGGAAAAGTGTATTTGTTATTTAAAAATAAAGTTTATTCACGTTGTTGACTTAAACCTTAAGGCAAGAAACAGCCTACCCCTCCATCTTCCATGACCTCCATGCTGCCCAGGGGGGAACCAGGGACTACTCACTGTCAGGGGCTGCATCAGCAGGGTCTGGGTACTGGAAGCGAGCTGGATCGTAGAGATCATCCCGGTAGTTATACGGGTAGGGATAGTAGTAGGGGTAAGGGTAGGGTAAGGGCAGTTTTTTGGCGATGGTTGCAGGGGGTGCTGGTTCCACCACCGGCTCTTCCTCTACCTCCTCAATGGGGAGCGCAGGAGGGAGAGGGGCCGACTTGCCCTTAATAGCCCTGGGGGGGTGGTCGACGAGGCAGTCAGGATCCCAGTAGGGGTCGCAGTCATACTCCATGCCCTTGTATGTGCGGATGGGAGCTGGAGGAGGAGTAGATTTCTTGGGTGGTAGAGGTGGCGGGGTAGACTTCTTGGGTGGAGGTGGGGGAGGAGGTTGGGGCTGAGCTACAGGGGCTGGGATCTCGTACTTCTGGGGCTTGCAGTGGGGATGGTAGCGTGGGTCACAGAGCACAGGAACAGCCCCCGTGGGGAGGTAGACGATGTGGGGCTTGCAGAGGGGATCCTTGGCGTTGCACAGATAGAGGACATCTGCCTGGGAGAGGGCTGGAGGGGGAGGGGGGGGAGGCAGTTGGGGCAGGGGTATGCCTTTTACTGGTGCGGGAGGGGGAGGGGGTGGGGCCTTGCATTTCTTGTCGGTTGCGGGGTCACATTTCTTGACGGTGGGCACTCCCAGCTGGTTCTGGAGGAGGGAGGCGTCTGGCCCGTATGCCTGCTCCAGGTGCCTCATCTGCTGGTACAGCATCCTGATCCTATCAATCTCATACAGCTTGGAGGCAGAAAACAGAGTAGGAAAAAAAGCAGGGATTAGTGAGAGAAAGAGACAAAATTATGAATCAGTTGCCATTTCCTCAGCCATATCACCCTGGCGTCTGCCCTCTGACTGGCTCACCCCCTCGGTGTGACCGATGCTGGTGTAGTAGCGGTAGTACGCCTGGAAGTCTGGGTTTCCTCTGTACCACCTGGGGTCCACGTTGCGTTTTGATCGCGAGCGAGTCAAGAAATGGTTGGCCTTATCTGAATCGATGCTCAATACATTGGCAGGCGCCAACTCTGTGGTGTGCCACAGCCAAGGAGAGACAGGAGGAGACAACTATCAAGAACACAATCTTCTTTCACAGAAACACAACAACCTATGCTTTGAAACGTTTTGAATCTGAGAGAAAAGCAATATTCCAGAAAATGTGAGGGCAGTTACCCTCTTGTTTGATGATGTCAAACAAAGACATTGCCTCCAGCAGACCTAAATTGAGATTTGAAAAATGCCTCAAATATCAAATTCTTTATTCTTATACTCGTTAAGTACATTATAAAACAAACAAATAAATTACAAACAGAAACTGACCTGGGATCAACATCAGACAGTATAATACCCCAACCAAACACGGTGGAGAAAACATGTTGATCACCTGCAATCCAGTCATCAGGTTTTAATTCTGTTCATGTTGAATCATTTTCAACGGGCTTCAAGGTGTATTTTATTATCTATCTATAATCTAACAAAAAAATGTATAAGAAACTGTTTAAAACACAAGAATAGGAATCTTTGTCATGCCAAAAATGCAAAGAGGAGTGAAATGAGAGACTAAATTGCTTACACTATTCAGTATGTATAAATTTAGCTCCATACAAGAGCATAAATAATCTAACCTTCTAAAAGGTTGTAGTTGGAGAAGACACACTCACCTGCATGATGTCTTCACTGAACCGCACTGATCAAGTGCGTTTAATATATGTGATCGTGTCAACCACTCTGACGCGTGGTTGTTTGGCCAATAGACTTAAGCAACTCTTGCAAAAATACCGTCCTCCCTTTAAAACCTGCCTTTAATACTGAGCTTCTGGCGCCAATTATGTAAAATAACCCCGGATTCGAGAAGCAAAGCCATAAAAACTCCCGACTTCAAATGGAAACTGACCGTTAATTCTGGGAGGAAAGCATCACCTGCTGCGAATAGAAATGCAGAAGTTCAGAAAAAAAAGAAAGACGTTTATTCGGGTCTATACTGCTATAATATATTAGTAAAACGTAATTTTCCATGTTATCTAGGAGCCTATATGGTTATTTCGGTGCCTTTTGTGATGAGCTACTGATGCAACTACATGATATGATTGGAAAAGTACGGACATTTTCAGCGGAACGGTAGCAAATAACCCATGAACACCTGATATTCGGTCGGCATGTTTGCATTAAAAAGGCATTCTGAAACATAGGCCTACTTCTTAATTTTGAAGAGATGCAGTCCAATGGGGAAATCATCCAGTTCGACAATAATTTTTGGGCTTTTAAGATTTATTTTCCACTCAAATAATATGGTATTACCCATGTACAGAAGTAAAAAAATAAAAGTAAAAAAAAAAAACACGTTTAACGTTAACGGTGAATTAGGCTACAGAAAACATGTCTCAATCTATAATGGCGTGTTTTAAACATTGCCCGCACTCATTGTAACATGAGCACAATCCCCAGAGGAATTTATTTTCCTACATTGAGACATTTTCCATAGATCTGTAAAGACCGTCATTCCCCTTAGGAGTTTATAGGTAAGACATGTCTACAGGTGCTACTAAAAGCCGTAATTACTGTCGACACGGCAAAGCTGCTCTGATAGCAAACCAGGTGTTTGAGAAAGATTTAGGTCTTCCCCCGGTATTTTCAGCATGTATGGACATTTTAGAGCCAGTGATTTCAATAGTGCCCCATATAAAATTTATCAAACAGATGTGTTCATTTGGCGTGAGAAGTACACATTTTCATTGCCAGTTTTTTTTGTTTCTTTTTACACAAATTATAACAATTACGTCAGTATAAAATGCCCAGTGGGCTTAACTGAACATATAAATTTGCATCTTTGACAGATGCAAACAGCCCCTACATATTTGCATTAAAAAATTATTAAAAAAGGTATACTTCATCTAAAATCCAAACGAAATAAATATATTTACAATATTCTTTATTTGGGAACACATGACATAAAAAAACCACAATAAAGTCAAGAAACAAACCCCTCCGTGATCCCATGAGCTAAATGACTGCAGAGCCGCCATGACAGCTAGCAGTGAAACCATGATGGGCATGAAGGCAGATTCAAAAAGATGGTCCAGTACAAGTCTACATAAGCCACTCATCAGAAGGGACGCTCGAAGTCTCGCGGGACTACGCTGGAGAGACCTCGTCATCAGAAGAGCCGCTCGAAGTCTCGCGGGATCAGACAAAGGTGACCCGTGTGCGGCCCTGGTTCACCTGCCACACGTTCAGCTCCTCGTACTCCTCCAGCGCCTCCTGGAACTGGGCGGGGGTGAAGCCTCGCGACACGCAGCGCTGCTCTGCCTCCGCCATGCGGACCACGCCCCCGGCACGGCCCGCCACGCCCTCCGTGGCCAGCTCACGCAGCAGGGAGAAGATCACGTCAGCTGGCCGCTGGGCCCTGGAGCAGACGAGAGGAAGAGACAGTCAGACGGGATGGAATCAAGGAATCAGAATCATCAAGTAGCTCCTGTTTAGCATCGAGTTTCATTCATTTAGCAGATACTTATTTATTTTCTTTTTTTATCCAAAAGGGTTTCCTTTTGTCTCCATGCCTAGAGGGATATACTTAAATGCTAACTCCACCCCTTGTACACGAGAGCCGAATCAAAACGAGCAGACAAGCCCAGAAACGTGTTAACTCCTTTTCCATTAACACGCTGTCGTGTCAACAGATAGCGCAGTAAAAACCCAGGAATTTTACCACTTCCTCCAGGGAGAGCAGCCTCTTTTATTACAGCTACCTGAGCGTCTCGTAAAAAAAACCCCCCCAAGGTCAGACCCCATCCCGCGAGGTGGCACAATCCCTTTCTAGAAGCATCCGGCTGGGTAGGACAGTCACGTCAGACGTCACCCAACCCTCATGATGGAGCCGTCTGGTCCTGGTGGTGTAGGTGGGCACCAGCAGGAGGTGCTGACACAAGGTGGTGCTACTGACCTGGTGGTGCTGGACTTGTCGGCCTGCAGAGAGTCCTTGGACATCTCCATGAGTCTCATGGCCTCGTTCACGTCCTCCTTCTCCACCTGATCCACTAGGCGCAGACGGGCCTGACAGGAGCCAGCAGAGGAGACGGGTTAAAGACACACATAACTGACTTGGAAAAAGGGGGCACTCGTCTTCCAAATGTACACAGAATTTCATCCAGAGTTTTTGGAACGTTTGTATTGAATGAGGGACTGGGGGTGTATAGAGGACTGGGGGTGTATGGAGTACTGGGGGTGTATGGAGGACTGGGGGTGTATAGAGGACTGGGGGTGTATAGAGGACTGGAGGCGTATAGAGGACTGGAGGCGTATAGAGGACTGGGGGCGTATAGAGGACTGGAGGTGTATAGAGGACTGGGGGTGTATAGAGGACTGGGGGTGTATAGAGGACTGGGGGTGTATAGAGGACTGGGGGTGTATAGAGGACTGGGGGTGTATAGAGGACTGGGGGTGTATAGAGGACTGGGGGTGTATAGAGGACTGGGGGTGTATAGAGGACTGGAGGTGTATAGAGGACTGGGGGTGTATAGAGGACTGGAGGTGTATAGAGGACTGGGGGTGTATAGAGGACTGGGGGTGTATAGAGGACTGGGGGTGTATAGAGGACTGGGGGTGTATAGAGGACTGGGGGTGTATAGAGGACTGGGGGTGTATAGAGGACTGGGGGTGTATAGAGGACTGGGGGTGTATATAGGACTGGGGGTGTATAGAGGACTGGGGGTGTAAAGAGGACTGGAGGTGTATAGAGGACTGGAGGTGTATAGAGGACTGGAGGTGTATAGAGGACTGGGGTGTATAGAGGACTGGAGGTGTATATAGGACTGGAGGTGTATAGAGGACTGGGGGTGTATAGAGGACTGGGGGTGTATAGAGGACTGGGGGTGTATAGAGGACTGGGGGTGTATAGAGGACTGGGGGTGTAAAGAGGACTGGGGGTGTATAGAGGACTGGGAAGTACTGAGGACCGTGGAAGGCTGCGCTATGCCGGCACTGTCAGACCGAGACAAGTGCAATGCCCTCTGTCATGGCTGGCAACTGCCCAAGTCTCCGCCTATCAACACCGGCTAGTCTCTCCATGGGGGGGGGGGGAGACAAGACAGGAAGAAGATTAGAACACAGAACCGTAACTGGTTGCATGGTGACATCACATCGGGTCGACATCATAGGTTGCAGGAGAAGTCTAGTTCCAGTCACAGTCAGTTTTGCATGGGTTTGCACAGCTGCTCCTACGCACACAGGCTGACTGCCCACCCTGCAAAGCTGACCAGGACCGGACAACGCTGGGGGCCCCACCTCCTGGGCGCCCCACCTCCTGGGCGCCCCACCTCCTGGGCGCCCCACCTCCTGGGCGCCCCACCTCCTGGGCGCCCCACCTCCTGGGCGCCCCACCTCCTGGGCGCCCCACCTCCTGGGCGCCCCACCTCCTGGGCGCCCCACCTCCTGGGCGCCCCACCTCCTGGGCGCCCCACCTCCTGGGCGCCCCACCTCATGGGCGCCCCACCTCATGCACAGTGAAACCAACCCCCTGCACACCAGCTACTGAAGTGGAGACAAACACAGAGTTTCTAGGCAGACGCGTGTACTGCTGCTGGGTTGTTTCTGCTGTTGCGCCCCCCGGTGGACGTCCATCAGAAGGGCAGGGCCAGCAGGGGTATCAGGAAGTGCTGACCATGCAGTAGGGCGGGTGACTCAGCTACCTGCACAAACAGCACTTTTGACATCCAAGGGCTAGAGCAGGCCACACGCCTCCACGTCCCCATGGTAACAGACGGGGACCTCGTCCCGCCTTACGTCACGCAGCACAGCACGGTTTCCCCGGCGTGTGAAAGAAGTGCTTACATTGCGGTAGGACGAACAACACAACTACCTGCACTGTAAGCACTTTAGCACACACTGGGCCTTAGGTAGACGACACCACCACACACGGGGCGAGCGTCCAGGGCCTGTTCCTGCAGGGGGGCGAGAGGGGTGAGGGAGGAGGCTCACCAGGGCGGTGGAGAGGCGCAGGATGGAGAGCAGGGTGCGGGCGGAGGTGAAGGTGGTGTCCTTGCTGACGCGCGCCTCCTTCCTCATCTCCACGTAGGCGGCTGTGATGTAGTCAGCCAGGGCCTCGGGCACCACCGGCTGCCTCTTCTTACACTGAGAGATGTAGCGCCTGGTGGAGGAAACACCAGCCGTCAGACTGGCAGCTGCACAGGACAATGAGCTCATCTGGCTCAATCTGCCACAGTTACATGATAATGTGCATAACCAACAACCACATTTTACAATGGTCAACTACTTATACAACACTTGTCATTACCGGAATATCATACAGGACTACCTCTGTAGAGTCGACCCAGATTGTACTTAAACACCATCAAATCAAGGGAATCACGTCAGCAAGCTAGCTCGTCGATATTAAAAGACACTTGTCAGTTCAAAAGCTAAAACGAGTTCCCGTTTCCCTACGGCGGCGTGGCCTTCCGCTGACCTCATGAGCTTCATGTCGATGGGGGTGAAGTGTGTGGGCGGCTGACGGCAGTGCTGGTGGACGTAGGTGATGTGCTGGGCGAGCCGCAGGTCTGAGTCTGCGTCCGGCTTGTCCTGGATCAGCCAGAGCAGGTCGAAGCGGGAGAGCAGCGCGGCGGGCAGCTGGATGTTCTGCTCGATGGTCTTGCGGGCGTTGTAGCGACCGTAGGCCGGGTTGGCGGCCGCCAGGATGGAACAGCGGGCGTTGAGGGAGGTCATGATGCCCGCCTAGCAGAGAGACACAGAGAGGGAGGGAGAGACACACACAAACACACAGTTACAATCCTGATAACCCATTCATTTGAATCAGGTGTTGAGTAGGCTGAACTGGGGGATGGGTACAGCTCAGTACTAGAGCATTTGACAGCAAATCAGGTAGCTTTAGATGCAAGTTCCTGCTAAATGAACCCATGATGAACCATCCAGGGGCCGCTCTCACCTTGGCGATGGAGATGGTCTGCTGCTCCATCACCTCGTGGATAGCCGTGCGGTCGGCGTCGGCCATCTTGTCAAACTCGTCGATGCAGCACACCCCCTGGTCGGCCAGCACCAGGGCCCCGCCCTCCAGGGTCATCTCCCCGGTCAGGTGGTCTCGCATCACGGCCGCCGTCAGACCCACGCCGGAGGACCCCCGTCCTGTCGTGTACTGGCCTGGGGGGGAGGGGGGGAGAGAGAAGAGGCCCCTTCAGTCTGGTTGTCGAGTGTTGGGCTGAAGTGGTCATTGCGTGTTTCCTATGCTGAGATGATGGTTACTTGACTTCGACCACGGAAATACTGACACAACTACGCACTTCTGATCCTTGACCTTCTGCAGAGGTGGTGAGGAGAGGAGAGCTAGGGGAGGGGAGGAGGAGAGCTAGGGGAGGGGAGGAGGAGAGCTAGGGGAGGGGAGGAGTAGCGCTAGGGGAGGGGAGGAGGAGAGCTAGGGGAGGGGAGGAGGAGAGCTAGGGGAGGGGAGGAGGAGAGCTAGGGGAGGGGGAGGAGGAGAGCTAGGGGAGGGGAGGAGGAGAGCTAGGGGAGGGGGAGGAGGAGAGCTAGGGGAGGGGGAGGAGGAGAGCTAGGGGAGGGGAGGAGGAGAGCTAGGGGAGGGGGAGGAGGAGAGCTAGGGGAGGGGGAGGAGGAGAGCTAGGGGAGGGGGAGGAGGAGAGCTAGGGGAGGGGGAGGAGGAGAGCTAGGGGAGGGGGAGGAGGAGAGCTAGGGGAGGGGGAGGAGGAGAGCTAGGGGAGGGGGAGGAGGAGAGCTAGGGGAGGGGGAGGAGGAGAGCTAGGGGAGGGGAGGAGGAGAGCTAGGGGAGGGGAGGAGGAGAGCTAGGGGAGGGGAGGAGGAGAGCTAGGGGAGGGGAGGAGGAGAGCTAGGGGGAGGTGGGGAGAGGAGACTCACTGCGAGGGGCCAGGCGGTCGATGTAAGACAGCAGCTGAGACTTGGCAACTCCCGGGTCTCCCATCAGGCAGATGTTGATTGTGCCTTGCGAGAGAGAAAAGCCGACATGATTATGAATTCAATCATCCAGCCAACACGATCCATCAAGTGCTGCGGCCGCAGCCCTTGGGACAGGCCAGAACGCAGCCCTTGGGACAGGCCAGAACGCAGCCCTGGGGACCGGCTCACCTCTGATCTTCATCCCTTTAGGGGCCTGCTGCACACCACCCACCAGCAGCAGCAGGAGAGCCTTCTTCACGTCCTCGTGGCCGTATATCTCCGGGGCGATGGAGCCTGCCAGCTTCTCGTAAAAGTCCTCCTCTGCAGCAGAAAGAAGAGTTAGGCTATATCATGCTACAAACCGGGTGCTCAGTGGTCCAAGATCATCTGACCACAGATCAAGATGTCTCAGGTTCAAATCTCCCCTACCACCTAACTGTACGTCGCCTTGGATAAAAGCGTCTGCTAATCTGAATTCATTATCATTACTGTATGTCACACACACGCACCTGTGATCTGCTGGAGCTCGTCCTCGCTGAGTTCCCCGCTCCCCAGCTCGTCGTCCTCGGTCTTGTTCATCAGTGTGACGCTGTGGGCCTCCAGGTACGTCTCAGACAGGAGACCCTGACAACACCACACACACCAAGTCAGCCAAACAGACAGTCAGAGCGCACGGTCACAGTGTAACACGCGGTCACGCCGGGTCACCCAGGATGGACGTCTCACCTGCACAGCCTGCCTGAAGCCGGTGCGGAGCAGAGGGAGGAAGACTCCGGCCACAGCCACGTGGTCTCCGGGCTGGGCCACGCGCGTGTTCTCCCCACGGGCGTAGATGCTCATGCTCCTGGGGATGTTCCCCACCGGCACCTGGTCGCTCTGGAGACAACAGGCAGGGGGGGTTGGGGGGGTCAGAGGTCACACAGAAGCAACGCATGCACTCATGGAACAGGTGAGATCGGTCGAGACTTTGTCTATGTATTTTTTGGTGATAAAGCAGAGTATCTTGTACCACAACATAATTGGGTTTAATCTGCAAAATAATGGTTTTAAATCTGTGAAACCCATTGAAAAAATTTAAAGAGAGGGGGGGGCTCTACAAATAAAATGTGATTCAATTTTAAAGTGTTTCCACACATCACAGGAAGACATTCTTCTCTTGTTGACTCTTACATGTTCCTGAATGCGCAGCTCCTGGAACTTGACGAACTTTGACCCTCTGGTCTGCAGGTACAGCCTCCCTCCAGACTTGTTGGTGACGCAGTCTTGGCTGGGACACATGATGAGGGGCATGAAGGTGGGGGACTGGATCTGAACAAACAAAAACAGGGGAATCAAAACAAGCATTTGCACTTTCATACACAATTAAAACTGCAGTCAAACATTCAAAAGGCAAGTCTGCTTTTCCTCAACATTTCTATTATGACCTTTAGCCTAGTTTGTATAATCATTACTAACTTACCGGCTGATAGGTTTCAGCACCGCACTGGTCACACGTGTAAGTGGCCACCGCCATCATGGGTTTGACCTCAGTGGCACGAGTAACGATGCCCCTCACCGTCACCAGGTGACCGATGCTGTCTGCCCGCACGTCACGGACCACCTTGGGTTTGTTGGTGGTGGGAGGTTTGAAGTACAGCTCACTGTGGAAGGGAGAGAAGCCGTAAGCTACGACATCCAACGTTCTCAGATTCCGGGGTTCTAGAGTGTGTCGCATCATTCCAAAGCCATGTTCCGCATCTAAATAATGTACAGGCTAATGCAAGCCCAGTGTAAGGAAGAAACCTCCACAGAGAGAGGCTCGGGGGCAGGGGGGGGACGTACAATCTCCTCATGAGCTCTGCTGGGTACTGGTTGCGGGCGTCCCTGTTGTCTGCGGGGTCGTGACCCCTTTGCTCGATCATCAGCCTGTGCTCGATGTAAACATCCAGGGAGTCTTTGGCCACCACCTGCTCAACAGACGGACGGAGGTTACTCCTGTCATAGCACACTGAAAGATCCACACACGCAGACCAAATGACATCCATCTGTTGATAAGTACAGCTCAGACGCTGCAGAGAACTTGATATTTCGTATTTCCTCATCGTTTACATAACAAAAAAGCTACGTAGATGACCACTGAAATTGATCACACACGTTGGGAAGCTACCTCTCTCTCGCGGTACTCTGGCAGCAGCTCCTGGATAGCGTCTGAGAACAGGGCCGTGTAGCGCCTGGCGTTCTCACAGACACTCTCCACGAGCTCTGGGTCCTCCTCCGCCAGGTCGTCCAGGTCCACCTGGAGGGCCACCTGCTCCCTGTGGGCCAGGGACACCTGCACACACACACACACACACACACACACACACACACACAACAGTGCTGTCTTCAGGAGGCGCCACACCACACTGTTCAGACCATGACTAAACAAAGTATGTTAAGAGCGGCTACTAAAATTCGGGTCAGAAATCGAATTAGTTTTAGAACATAATTTACAATTTTACTAATTGGGATGACAATTGTAGTGTCTGTAGGTGGTATGGGGTGTAACACTGACTCAAAGCAGGGATGAATGAATAATAAATGTGTGAATTAGACCCAGACAGCATTCAAGAGTGATGGTGCGACAAGAGTGGGTGCTTTTCAGCCTCCTACTCACAAGCTGAGCTCCATATTTGAACACTTTCTTCCCAGAATCGTCTTCACTGTAAAACTCCTGCAGGAAACGCTTGCATTTCTCTGAAGGATAAAGCATGATAAGACAAATTAATCAATTGTCTGCATTTAAGGAGATATATTACTTTTCATGCATCCTCAACAATGACCAATGTAGCACCCAAGTGACAAAACCCAACCAATCTCAATCATATTGACCGTTAGTACAACTAGTTTGTTTTTCAAGTCTTTATCCAAAATATACAATTGCCTTCTGTTCAAAAGAAACTTAAGAGAGATGTAAACAAGAGATATGCGGGCCTACACACAGGGAGCTAATTTGCCGTCCTGCGACGACCCCTTTGTTGGATAACATCCTTTAATCTCGATGAGTCACTATTGCTTACCGTACAGCAAAGAAAAAAACACGCAAATGCATCCATCATCGTTTCGATAATGTTCGTGTATTTTTCTACGATGTTACCAATAGTTTATAGCTGGGTTTGTATAATATGCATTATAAACAACAGACTCACGCGAACAACTGCCAATTCAGGGTCCATTTTTTTTTGTGAAAATACCCATCAGTTATCGAACCGAAACTAAAAATATTTTTTTAAATTATGATAGCTAAAAACGAAATCAGTACTTGAATTGAAGTATGTTTTCTACACTTCCTTCCCCGCTTGAACAAAAAAAATCTTCATCCCTACCACATTATTTCTCCGTTCGGGTATGTTTTGGTAAACAAAGCAGCACATGGCTTTTGTGCCTCGTCACTCAGACCAATCTTCCGCTATTCCTACGCACGTTAAATAGTGCTGCAGCTAAAAAATGCGCACTCAGTTAAACATAACTTGAGCATCGTCATGAAGTTGAAACGAAATCTCTGTGATATTAGTGTGTTATTGTGCAATGAAGCCGTGGCTATTTAAATTGTAAGCAACGCTAAATCTGGCTTTCCCACTCGCTTTCTTAGCATTTAGCTAGCTAGCTACAGCTAATCAAATCAGGAAGACTGTAGAGCGAGCTAGCTACCTCGCTGAAGTCTACAGTCGATAGCTATCCTAGGCTAGCTAGGTACTTCAGCACCACCTACTACCGTACCAAGCAGAAATAGACTCCAGCTAGCTGAAAGTAACCTCTAGTGCCCAACGGCTCCAGTTCCAGTTTTGATATACGTTTTAACTACGAAAGTACTTATGCATATCTCTTCATGGGATAAGATATAGTGCATTTAACGGCCATGTGAGAACCTACTCGCGCGTACTTCTTTGTTTCACGAGTTCCATCCGGGTTATTGAACCCATTCTGGTCAGGAGCACGCATGCAATGCTAGAACCACCACCAAACTTTCTGAACTAGTGTTAGCTAGCTAGCCAATTTCATGTGATACGTTTAAGTTATACAGCCAAGCACGAGAGGTAAACTGGTATTATTAGATGCCTTTAATCGTTCTTTCCAAATAATACAAGCCTCTGACAATTTACTCGGGTTAGTCGAATAGTGCGAGCGTGCCCAAGACACACTAGCCACTTTTATGTTTCCAAGAGCCTGTGTCCGGTTTTTACTGAAGCAAGTTGCAATCAATTATAGTAGAATACAAAAACGCAGGGCTTACAAAATATATATAATATATAGCTTTCCTAATGCCATTCTTGCAAAGATAACTGTACAAACCAACCACCTGTGGCCGGCTGCAGTCAGAACTAAAACTAGCGAACTCGCTAGGCTAAGTTACTAGTACGTCGACAAGACTGCATAAGTACCATGTGAACGTAGTCAAACCTACCTTTCTCAGCCAAATAATCCTTGGGGGCCATTATTGCTAATGCCAATGTTTAAAGATGTTGACTTTAAAACTATTTGTAATCAGAAAGTGTGTTATTATTTGTTTCGGCACAGCCACCGGAGACGATTATTCACAAAGTGCTCTGAAGACGGTGTAAAACTGGCGCGAGTCTGCCGACTTCAGTGTCCAATCACATTAGGAGCTGCATATGCCACAGACGTTCTTGTGCTGTGGCGGGAAAACTCCGACGAAAGAAGGGTCACGTGATTCAACAAACGAGTATACTTCTCGTCATCACTGGCGCGAAAAGTTGTGACTGGATTTTAACAGCTTGGTGTTCCACAGACCGTTTCGAACCACCTCGAGCAGATTAACCAGAGGTTAGATTTGGTGAAAGTAGGACATTAGATCTCAGGTAGTGTGGGACAGAGATCAATACAAAATCGCCTTCATTCGCCCAGACTTGGTCAGTAGGCGGTACTTTTCTACGTCTTGATCTGTTATGCCGAACACCACCTGCCCCGGAGCAGGCAATGTTTGAGATCACATATCAAGATGTATGAAGCACCGCCTACTGGCCAAGTGTAGGCAAATGAAGGCGATTTTGTCAATCGCAAGTCATTCCACAGCATCAACATTCAAGTAAAGGATAAATTATATTTTTCTCATACTGGCACATTGCCTGGATAGACGCTAAAAAAGGGCTTTCCTTTTTTGCACATGTAAATATTCACACAGAACAGTGGAACTGATGTGTCCTCCATGGAGTCCTTTAAAATACACATGTACTTTAATGTTATCTTGTGGCAGTATCCCTATCCTCACATGCTTCTGCAGATGACTTGTGACCATCAGTACATGGTCACCAGCATTGAGGCAAAGTGGCCTGGATCAGCCTTCCATGACTCTCAGACAGGGACATGCAGACATTTGGAGGGGCTATTGGGGCTATCAACAACAGGTGTGTTCGACTTCATGCAGCGCCGACGGAGCCGACAGCCCCCTGCGGCTGGCTGACTTGAAGCAGTGAATGCCAATAGCTCGTACCTGTGCACGTCCCTGCTCCCAGATCATTAGGGAGTCTGCTCTCTGATCAGAGTGCGAATTATACAATGACAATGGGGGGGGGGGGGGGGGGGGGTCCAAGTCTTAATTACATTTACATGTATTCATTTAGCAGACGCTTTTATCCAAAGCGTCTTCCAAGAGAGAGCTTTACAAAGTCCATAGGTCACTGATCATAACAACAAGATAGCCACAAAAACATTGCAAGTAGCCAAAACATGAAGCACACATTAATTAGGGGGGTCAGACCCCCCCCCCCCCCCCAAAAAAAACCCCGTAATTCCATCCTGGTTTGGACCCCTGGACCACCCTACTGGCAGGACTCACACAATGTTTTCCCTCATACACAACACAAATACCACAGCTTTTCTCCACTTGTTTTTTAAAATTTTATTTTTCATTCTGGGGGTTTCATTCTCTTCTCCCTTTCCTAGGAACAAAAAGAAATACACTTGAGTTTAATTGTTAACTACCCTGAGGAATAAAATTCAGTGACTGAAATACCTTCTTTTCATGCTCTAGTTTCTCCACCTCAAGCTGAATTTTTCTAATTTTGAGTTTTTTGTACTCTATATCCAGCTCTAAGGATCTTTTGTACAGGGTCCTCACACTGTCTGTTCCAACCTGAAACAAATTACATAGTTTCTTTAACATATAATAAGCCTTGTCCCTTTGCAAGGCTCAGTTGAAAAATGCAAATGTTATTTTGACCTGTTTAACTTAAGGTTAATAGTTTACCCCTGGTGATCCGCTTGGCCTAGAAGTGGAGGCAATAAACTCGGGGGGAGGAAGATTTCCCTCTTCCTGCAAAATTAACGTAATAGCAATGGAAGCATTCAATTAATTTTTGTATGGAGAACACTTGAGGAAGCCATGTCTCATGTGCATACTATACCACCATTACATACTATACCACCATTAGCAAGAAATCGATTCCAGACAAGTGTCCACACTCACTATCTGTGTTAAGATGGGCCCGTTTAAAACATGAAAGTGTGATCACCCCCAAAGTTCTCTCTGAGCATGTTGACTGTGCCTCCTTGTCATCTAGGACCTCCACCTGAGAAAACAATGCAGTGTAATTTTTAATGTGTGGTCTAATCCATCCACGATCAGCAACCACATATTCCATGCCAGTGTATACACGACTGGCTGTTCTATTACCTTTGTATGCAGCAGCGTGGGTGGTGACAACAACAACATGGATTCTCCTTCAACTGGAAAGAAAGTAGATGCATTTGACTACTCTCACAATAGTAAGTTTGAATTCGCGACCCAGTATTTTAACAACGCCTCATTGAAACGTACCCTTCACAAATATTCCTGTTTGGGAGCTGCCATTTGTGTCTGGGGATAAGCCCCATTCCGTTAAGGGGCCACCCTGAATCTGGGAGAGGCCCAGCTCCTCAACAGGAGGGTAGTCCTGTGGACGAGGGCCCCCTGCTGTCTTCCCCGCCTCTTTCCTGTTGGCTGCAAGCAATTTAAAACCCATTTCATTGTTCTATATGCATAAAATATCCTCCTAAAACAAAGACATATTAAAGCACTAGCCATGTAGCCTACATGTAGCCATGTAATTTCATGACCATGAGATTTGAAAGTAGTTTAGGCCTACTTACCGGTTTGAATTATGTTTTTGTGTTTATGCTTTATTTGCTCCCAGGATCTTTTCACACTGCCATGGTTGCAGCTGAAAAAACAAGGTGAATATGGTCTCATACGCGATAAGAATATATCCGATTAATATGATGGAAAACAGTATTGTAAGAGTCAAATCTACCAGTTCCTTATTGGGGGTATTTCAAAAGCAGGGTTAACATACTCTGAGTTGAGCACTGACTTGACCTGTCAAACTCAGTTGACAGTTGCAGAACAAGTGGGAAAAATGAGTTCAGTCAACTTGGAGTCTAATTAACCCTGAGTTAAGCTTGCGCACAAGGATATAAAAAGCCCTCGTCAATGTAACACAGATAACACTAGGCTATTTATCATGGCAACAGGAGAAATAAAGACTCAAACTGCCCATTTCTCCCCAGTGGAATTAGAATGACTGCTTTTGCCAAATATGAACTGATATTGAGGCAAATAATACTTTTTTTTTTAAGCAATGGGCTACCATAGCAGCAGCAAAAGAAAGTGAGTTGGCTGGCAGAAAATTGCTGATTAGTCAATGCACAAGTTTAATTTGGAAAAAAACTTTAATTTTGTGTTCCACTTCAACGTTTATATGTGTGTGCTCACATTTCTTTCAGCAATTCTACATTGTTACATTTAGTCATTTAGCAGACGCTCTTATCCAGAGCGACTTACAGTAAGTACAGGGACATTCCCCCGAGGCAAGTAGGGTGAAGTGCCTTTCCCAAGGACACAAAATCTTTTTGCACGGCAGGGAATCAAACCGGCAACCTTCTGATTACTAACCCGATTCCCTAACCTCTCAGCCACCTGACTCCTCATTTATGATGCAAAAAATAAATTAAAATTCTGAGCAATATAACCTACCTTTAAATTGTCAGCCATCTCCACACTGCCAGTAGGCTATTTGATGTTGAAATGCTTTATTTTATAAAAGTCTCAAGTGTGCTTACATTTGACATCCAATAGCCCTTTTTAGCCAATACTATTGGACAAGAGGTTGAGGCAGGGAGAACTGGTCCACCACCACCGCCATCAGGCTGAAGAGATGGCCAACGGCATTGCCTTTGAGATGGGAAGTGATTGGTAAAAAAGGATTAGGCTAGCATATTGTACAGACTGCTCGTTCCGTGTTCTTGTTCCAAACTGAGAGCATTTTGTGTCATAGCCTATGAGGGCTAAGAATAGGCTATTGTTCAGGTAAATGATTGTGCAGAAAACGGTAGCTACAGCTATCGCTCATAAATATATTCATCAGGGAATTATAGCATCGAATCGAGGTCTGATGACCCTCTCCCGACTGAGATTTCTGTGGAGTATTTGTGCTTCGAAATCAACTAGCTCCTCGAGAAAAAAGACGCGCCATGTCTGACTGACACATTCAGGTTTCAGTTGAAGAGCAGGATAAACTCGGGGTTAGTTGAATAAAACCTGCTAGCGAGCAGGTTAGCTTCACGGAGTATGTTGCCCTAGTAACAGACTCAGAGAAACGAGGAACTGGTTCTTTGAAACCGTAAACCCAGTTTCCATCAAGTCTGAGTTAACTAGGCTAAGTTTTCACTAAACTCGCTTTCTGAAACACCCCCATTGAGTGATATTGAGAAGCCTATTAACTTACGCATTCACGCAGTCGGTTATTTTTTGCCAGATGTCCTTTCTTTTTCTGGCAGCAGCAGCTGTGTAGCTTTTTTCCTGTATTATGTGTTTAAACTCTTCATATTTGTTTAAGATGATCGTTTTCTCTTCTTCAGTGAAGTAGGCTGCTCTAGACTTGTCCATGTTTTCGACTGGTCATACGTTGCTAACACCGTCCATTTTATGTTACCGCGCTCGTCGCTACATTGAGAAAACCTGGGGTGATTTAACAAGTTAACAACCACCGTCATGACCCTGCTTATGCGCAATTGCGGTTGTTAGGCTTAGTGAAGCCAGCTGACGAAAATAAATCACGGGCTCATGTTGAACTTGCTTTGTAGTACAGGCTGGCCACCACAAGGTGCTTTATGCTCTCCTCTTGTATCCCAAATGTGACGTTAACCCTCGTGCTGCCTTCGGGTCACATGACCCAAAGGTTCATAACGAACCATCGTTGTGTTTACCCAATTTTACCCAATACAAAAACAAATACAAATAATTTTCTTTTAACCATTTCAATGTGGGGGGTCTGAGACAGCCGACAGTTAAAAGAAAATGCTTCACTTTGTTTTTGTATGAGGTAAATTTGTCGCAATACGAAGGTGGGTCACAATGACTGATGGGTCAGAATGACCCGAAGATAACACAAGGGTTAAAGGGAACTCGTGGGCAAACTTTCACAGTTAGCACCTCTAACTTTATGTTAGCAAATTCTATACATAATACTTTTTATAGATTGTGTTGTTGTACTGTTGTGTGTTCTGTCAGTGTTTATCTGTGCTTTGCTGCAAACCGAATTTCCCTGTGGGACAAGAAAGAACATAAGTGAACTCTTTGTAACCTAATATCACATCCATCAACGACTTTGCTTCTTGAAGATATCAACCGTTAAAAAAAGAAATTAGCTAAAACGGACGTGAATAAAGCAATGAAACGTGTTTTATTTTAGTGGACATACAAGGTCACAATAACAGAAAAAAACCCTGCATAGCCTATATTATCAAACAATCCATAAACAGTTCTAGTTGTAGACTAGATCATATATATACCCCAAACATTTATCAAAACCCTAACAAACAAACAAACAAACAAACAAACTGTAAAACAAAACATTTGATCATTGCAGCCTCTTCAGGCCCATGTACCAAACCTTTCCTCACAAACCAAGTTCATCCAAGTATATCATGTTGGAGCTACCCACACATGCATCATGCACAGGGCAGGTCTGGGGCCTCTTCCATACAGCAGGTTTACTGAATAAGCCAGGCTTATGTCAGTTACTTTTCCTAACAGAAGCGTGGTGAGCTCGCTGTATGGAACAGGCCCCAGAGCCTCCTCGCCAGCCTGCAGCACCATCCCACTAGAACAGATCCTCTAGGTAACTCGTGGAGCGTCTTGTTGAGGGCTGGAAAAATGAGAAAAACAAACCGGACAGACGACAGTGGTGAGACTACGGGTGGGAATCTTTTGATACATCATGATTCAAATCGATTCTTGGGGTCACAATTAGATTAAAAATCGATTCACGATTTTTCCAAGATAAATACAAATAAAAAGCATAAAAAACAAATATATATACAAAACAAAATTGATTCACATGAATTTGTGAATCGATCTGAATCGCTAGCTGACAATCGTGATTCAAATGTGAATCGATTTTTCCCCACCCCTAGGTGAGACCCTGACCCACAGGAACGGGGTGCCACCAACCTGGGTGGATGATGTCACTGCATGAGTTTTTTTTCATGATACATTTGCTAAGGACAATTAATTATTGTAACAAATACAAGTAAATATGGTCATTTACTAAGGTTAGATGGACTGGAGGTTATTAACAAGCCCCTGGGCTTGTTCCATAAAGCGAGTTTACAAAATAAGACAGGTTTATGTCAGGTCAAGTATTCGATACTCGCTTTATGGAACATGCCCCAGGAAAATGCAATTAAACACAATAATGAATCAAAAAAGTAGATTGAATTGAATACTGTGTTATGTATTCATGTGGCATAGTCATTCCTGTGTGAACGGGCTGTGTAACGTACCAGGGTGACGGCCGTCTCACTGTCAGAATCATTGCTCTCAAACTCGTCTATATCAACCTCCTGCTCATCTTCCTCGATCAGGGTGAGTCTGAGACACACAGGACTGTCCTCCTCAAACTCAAAGCACACTTTCAAAATGGCGTGGTAAACATCCTGGCCTGAGGTGTCTATTAACGTAAACTACCTTGCTTTGCAGATAAACGGTTGCTTAGACACAGTGACACTTATTTTACAACTGCAATTTTATCAACTCGTTAGTTGATAACTATAGGCAGTGTGAGAACGTTCCATATGAACTCATTGTTCAACGGCAGTATGTGTGTGTGTCTTACAGTGTGAGATGGGAGTCCAGCTCAGAGGGGCTGGGCTGGGCACGTCTGTTAGGTTCCACCCTGCGCATCTCTGACCTGGAAACACAGCAAACAACGTTTAGTATGGTGTTTAATACACTTTGCATTATGCATTTGTATACTTAATCTGCAACTGAAACTACAGTGTGATATCGACTAATACTTTGTGTTTTGACCCATGTGTTTCCTAAGTCACCCCAGTCAGGTGGCTGAGCGGTGAGGGAATCGGGCCAGTTCGATTCCCGGCCGTGCCAACTGACGTTGTGTCCCTTGGGCAAGGCACTTCACCCTACTTGCCTCGGGGGAATGTCCCTGTACTTACTGTAAGTCGCTCTGGATAAGAGCGTCTGCTAAATGACTAAATGTAAATGTAAGTTGTTTGAACACCGCTGATTTTTTTTTTTATATACATACAGAATACAAATTAAGTCATTCTTTTTACCCCTCAGAGAAGTCGTCAGATTCTGGCTCGGAGACGATACTGGGTGCGTAGCTGGCGTGGGCGGCGGGCTGCCTCTCCAGGGTGGAGGTGAGGGTGGGGCCAGACAGGTTGCCCCTCACACCGCTGCTGTCCAGCCACGCCCCCTCACTCACACTGGACACCGTGCCTGGAGGGGTCAGAGGTCAGCTCAGCTGTCACCAAAACACCTGGAAGCCTGCGATCTGCCATAGGGTGTGATCGATGGAACTTTCTATCCATCTGGATCTATGTAACTAAATGTTTATCCTCCCCAGATGTGGCCCTGTGAGAGGTATGTGAGGGCCTCAGTGTGTGTGCGTGTGTGTGTGGTCACCAGGGGGGGAGGGTCGTCTGCGCTTGGCCACAGGCGTGCTGTGGGGGGACGGGGCCTCAGTGCTCGTGCTGTGGGCGGGCGGGGCTTCAGCGCTCCTGGAGGGGCCAGGCTGCAGGGAGCGATGGTACATTTTCACAGCCTGACAGGAGGGGGCAGCAGAGCCACACTCACCCTTCAGGAACACCAACCTGAGAGAGAGATCAAATCAAATCAACATTTATTTGTATAGCCCTTTTTACACGCAAGCATGTCACAGAGGGCTTCACATACGCCCATAGAACTGCCCCTCAACCAACCTAAACCCTCAGGGAAGACATGGAAAAACTCCCAGAAAAACTCACTACAGGAGAAAAAAATGGAAGAAACCTTGGGAGGGGCAATTCAGTGAGGGATCCCCTCCTCCAGAGACGGTTGGTGAAAGAGAGGAGCAGAACACAGGCTTAACATAGTCATACAGATAGATAGAGAAAGACAGACAGAGAGACAATGGATTCATGCTTACGATGTCGCTTTGGATAAAAGGTACCTGCTAAAGCATCTGCTAAATGACTGAAATGTAACGAGAAAGTGTTGGAGAGATGCAGAACTAGACTGAAACGGCAGTTAGGAATGTGTGATGATGCTTATGATGATGACGGTGGTGTCTCACATCTGGGCGCGGTCCTGACGGAGGAGCTTGAAGCTGAATTCGCTGAGGATCTCCAGGAACGCCAGGTTAGGGGGCGGGTCCCCGTCCTCTGCCTCCCGGAACGCAAACCGGATCCCGTCGCTAAGACAACCACACAACACAGCACGCCTTCAGAGGAGGATAGCCCACCCTATCGTCCAGAGACCCGGTAAGACAGGTGTGAAAGTAAACAAGCAGGATGGTGAAGGGGAGGATCAGGAGGAGAGGCAGGGCTGCGTACGTGTGCAGGGCCAGCAGGGGGCTGCGTACGCGCTGCAGGTCGATGCCGAAGCTCATGGCCAGACGCCGGGCCAGATCTCTGATCTCCCCCAGGTCACGAGCTCCCTGGTCCTCAGACACCTCCGCTGTGAACATCTGAAGACACACACACATGCAGACACACACATGCACACACACGCAGACAAACACACACGTGGTTCAGAAAACATAGATGCCAGCAATCTGGTGTTAAACCTTTCAAAACACAGACCTGTACAATCCTTCAACCCTAGATCAGCTCAATCTTTACCATTTCCTTTCTATAAGGTCTGCTTTTTCTATACAGGCAAACCTGAGCACAGGTCTAAATGGCAGGTGTTCATCAGACAGCGGAGCAGAGGGGGCGGGGCTCCCACACACCTGCTGCAGGCTCAGACACAGCGTCCTGGCGCTCTGCACCGGACTCATCATCCTGGTCTTACACAGCGTCTCCTTGATGATGTCACCGTAGTCTTTGTAGAACTAGAAACAGACACAGTCATCCTCAGCTCTGCATACATTACAGCCCTGCCTGTCTGTCTGTCTACAGTACAGCCCTGTCTGTCTACAGTAACTAACTTCCTCTGCGGTCTCTCCACACCCACTCTCTCCTCTCTGACCGATTCTAAAAACTCCCTCCATCCATCCCTTTTCACAGGCTCTGTCCATATCTCCTCCGCCCCCGTTTCTCTTCAATGTCTTCCCTCCCCCTCACCCCCCCCCCTCTCTGCGTCTGACTCATCCTCCTCCTCCCTCTCTCCCCTACCTTGCTGTAGTGTCTGAAGATGTCGGTGGCTGCGCTGAGGTCCAGCACTCCGTAGATGACCAGCTTACAGTAGCCCGCCAGCTGGTTCCTCCTGCGCTGCAGAGTTGATATCCTGACCTCAGCCTCCTCCTCCTCACCTGAGGACGGGACAGAAGGAAGAGCAGAACAACCTGTCATCTGTGACAGACGTTTCTCACTGATACATAATAAATATAACAGGGATACTGTTATGATCACCTACCTGATAGAGGTGGGACTGTTATGATGGTAGTACTGTAATGATGGTAGGACTTATGATGGTGGGATTGTTATGATGACCTACCTGCCAGCTCATGGTCTTCAGGCTCGGCGAAGACGTGGTCCAGGAGGAAGGCAGCCATCTCAGAGCGGAGCGGGTCGCAGGGAGGGAGAGCCAGGCTGTGCAGGGCGGGCTGAGACCTCACAGAGCCCAGCCCGAACAGCAGCAGCAGGTCACACAGCAGCTCAAACGACTAGGACACACACACACAGGTTACACAGCAGGTTAAACGACTAGGACACACACACACGTTACGCAGCAGCTAAAACGACTAGGACACACACACACACACTTCATGAAGATGCTTTTGTGGGGCTCTGATCACCCCCTTCATCAGGCTCACCTATGTCTAACCTAGCAGCATCTGGCTACTGGGCGGTCGAGGACAGAAGTGTGTAAAAACCTCACTTTGAAGTGGGGAGTCATGGAGTTAGGAGTTTATAACTTGCCGTTGTATCAAAGCAGCTCTCCAGTCCAGGATCGAGCGCACCAGACAGTCCCTGTCTCTACAGAGTCAGCGTCTTTGTGCTGGGTAACCCATCCAGGCCATATGCTTCATATTACATTTACATTTAGTCATTTAGCAGACGCTCTTATCCAGAGCGACTTACAGTAAGTACAGGGACATTCCCCCCCGAGGCAAGTAGGGTGAAGTGTCTTGCCCAAGGACACAACGTCCTTAGGCACAGCCGGGAATCGAACTGGCAACCTTCAGATTACTAGCCCGATTCCCTAACCGCTCAGCCACCTGACTTCATATGGGTAGTGTAGGACTTGACTGGTGTGTGTTTATGTGTGTGTTCTCTAACCTGGTCCCTGATCTCTGCATGGGCCACAGACAGACAGCTCTGACACACCACACAGAACGAGCGGAACTCCTTCCTCAGTTGCTTCAGCTCTACCTGCAAGAGAGTAAGAGAGAGAGAGAGAGATAGGGTGTTTGAGAGGGTGTGTGGGAGAGAGAGTGTGAGATAGGGTGTGTGAGAGGGTGTGTGGGAGAGAGAGTGTGAGAGAGGATGTGTGAGAGAGTGTGTGTGTGTGTGTGTGTGTGAGAGAGTGTGTGAGTGAGAGAGGGTGAGTGAGAGTGTGTGTGTGTGAGTGAGGGAGTGTGTGAGAGAGTGTGTGTGAGAGAGAGTATTAGCATATGTTTATACAGTGTGTGCATGCGTGAGTGTGTGTGAATGTGACACAGAGTAAAAACAGGGGGAAGAACAGCAGATGGAGACCGGATGACATTTAAAGAGACAGGGAAAGATGTCGGAATGGCATCATGTGATTGGGTAGGGTCTTCCTGCTCGTTGTCTTGTAAGAGGGGAATCTAGCTTGGGTAAACACACACCCATGCATGTTTGAGTATTCCTAATTTGCTTTGACTCTTCGTGTGTGTGTGTGTGGGCTCTGGATCAGTTGAGCAGATTGCGGTGTTAATTGCCTGCTGTCCACACAGCTGGTGGGCGGGTAAATAAGACAGCCACAGTGCCGTGGTGGGGAGGAGATCGGCCAGAGCCCTGCTGGGACATGGTGCACCTTGGGTGTATAAATAAGGTAGGCTGGCAGAGACACGCTGACGGGATGAACTGTGTGTATTTGGCAGAGGGGCGGTGTCTTCCTGTGAGCGAGAGAGAGAGGGAGATGCTGAGAGGGAGGGAGAGAGATGCTGAAAGAGAGAGGGAGGAAGGGAGGGAGAGATGGTGAGAGAGAGATGAAGACATGGTGAGAGGGAGGAAGAGATGGTGAGAGAGAGAGAGGAAGAGATGGTGAGAGAGAGAGAGGAAGAGATGGTGAGAGAGAGAGAGAGGGGAAAAGATGGTGAGAGAGAGACAGAGAGAGAGGAAGAGATGGTGAGAGAGATAAGGAGGAAGATCACCTCAGAGGGTGTGGAGCAGGACACCTTCTGTCTCTCCCAGAGCAGGTGGAAGGCTGCACACGTCAGAGCAGGTACCATTAGCTGAAACGACACAGAAACAGTTCAGTCAGGAACATCTCTAATCACCCATAACTTCTATCACAACAAGCGTGAGTCAGAGAGAGTCAGAGAGAGTCAGAGAGAGAGAGAGTCAGAGAGTCGGGGAGAGAGATAGTCAGGGAGAGTCAGAAAGAGAGAGTCAGAGAGAGTCGGGGAGAGAGAGTCAGGGAGAGTCAGAGAGAGAGTCAGAGAGAGAGAGTCAGGGAGTCAGAGAGAGAGAGTCAGAGAGAGAGAGAGACAGAAACAGAGAAACTCCGACCTCCTTGTCCATATCTGTGGACTCTGTTCCGCTCTTCAGGAGTTTGAAGCAGGGCTCAAACAGCTTCCAGCCTGTCAGGTCCTTGGCACTGGAAAACACCCGCACCCTGTTGTATCAGGCTCTCTCTGAACTGGCCACACACACACATCTAGACACAGACACACACACACACACACAGACACACACACGGTACCTGCTGAAGGCTGCAATCCTCTTCAGGGTGTTGGCTGCACTGTACACATCATCTTCATCAGCAGTCCCCTGACACCACACAGGAGAGGGAGTTCAACCAATGTGTCTGCTGGATTATGCAGGTCCAGGGTAACACATGTGGTTTGGTGTCTTAGTGTGTGGGTGCGTGTCTACGTAAGTGCAAGTAGGTGTGTGTGTGTCTAGGTCTGTGTGTGTGTGTCTAAGTATGTGTGTCTGTGTGCATGTGTTCACCTGCAGCAGGTCGTTGAGGTGGGAGCTGAATCTGTCCGTGAGCCCGTCCAGCAGCTGGCTGAGAGCCAGGTCCGCCCGGGAGGAGAAGGTGTAGCGGGGGGAGGAGAGGGCGCAGGCCACGCGGGCACACGCCTCCAGCACGCCCCCATCTGTGTGCTTCTCCACCACGGCCCACACCTGCACCAGCAGCACGTCCAGACACTGACACACAGAGGGGGAGGGGGGTGAGAGAGATCCCTCTCATCCCTCCCTCCCCCCACCCCTCCCTATACCCCCATCCTCTGTTCTCTCCCCCTATCCTCCTCTTCCTCCCTTTCTCTCTATCCCTGTCCATCCTCCTCTCCCTCCTTATCCCCCCTCCTCCCTTACCTTCTCACTCCTCCCCTACCTCCCCCCCTCCCTCCTCCCTCCCTCCCTCCTTTCCTACCTCCTCCCCTCCCTCCTCCCCTCCCTCCTCCCTACCTTCTCCAGTCTGCTGGTGCTGCTGTAGGTCTCCAGGTCAAAGTAGAGCGGTGCTTTCAGCAGGCTGGTCACCTTCTCCACGTCTGCAGAGTACTGGACGAGAGCGGAGGACACTTGGTATCATCCACCCTGCATACTACCTCAGTGTGTGGTACCTACTATTGTGTGGGTCTACATGGCCTGTGAGTGGTTGTGAGGTGCGGCTGTAGGCCAGCAGCAGGGAGGGTCACCCTGGCTGGGTCACCCTGGCTGGGTCACCCTGGCTGGGTCACCCTGGCTGGGTCACCCTGGCTGGTTCAGCACCTTAGCCAGGAGCTGGGGAAGCAGAGGGATGAAGTGGGCCGTGATGCGCCTCCTGTCCTGAGCCTGGGTCTTCTTGTCCTTCATGCTGAGGACCTTAGACACACACACACACAGTTGAGACCGTGCAGCACATGTAGAAGGTCTCATGTGTAATCCCACCCCTGCAGTGAGAGCTTGCTGTGGGCTGCTAGATCACCTTCTTGCCCTGGGCCCTCCCCACAGGGGGGTGCACCTCTGCTGCCTGCCTCATGGCACACATCATCAGCTCTATCAACGCCCCCTCCTCCTCATCGCTCGGACCTGGGGAGACGAGGAGGAGGACAGGAGGAGAGGGGAGGAGGACAAAGGAGAAGAGGGGAGGAGGACAAAGGAGGAGAGGGGAGGAGGACAAAGGAGAAGAGGGGAGGAGGACAGGAGGAGAGGGGAGGAGGACAAAGGAGAAGAGGGGAGGAGGACAGGAGGAGAGGGGAGGAGGACAGGAGAAGAGGGGAGGACAAAGGAGAAGAGGGGAGGCGGAGAAGCACAGTATAAATTGAGAGAAAAAAAAGTGGTGGGCTACAGGAAAGAGGATGGGTAGAAGACATTAGGCAAAAGAAAGCTATGGAACAGAAAGAGCATCGAACACATGTACAGGCGTGTATGTGTGTCTCTCTGTGTGTGTGTGTGTGGTTCTACCCTGGCCAGGCTCTGTCTCCTGCAGCAGCAGCAGTGATGTCATGGTCTCCCAGTCCCTCAGCTCTGAAGCTGCCACTGCCCACAGGCTGTCCACCAGGTAGGCCCCGTGCTCATGGAACTGACAGAGAGACAAGGGGGAGAGGGACAGAGAGAAGGGCAGAATGAGAAAGTGAGTATGGGAGAGATAGAGAGAGAGAGTGTATGAGAGAGAGAGGGAGAGAGTGAACGAGAGAGAGGGAGAGAGTGTACGAGAGAGAGGGAGAGTGTATGAGAGAGAGAGGGTGAGAGTGTACGAGAGAGAGAGGGAGAGATTGTATGAGAGAGAGAGAGGGAGAGTGTAAGAGAGAGAGTGGGAGTGTATGAGAGAGAGAGAGGGAGAGTGTATGAGAGAGAGAGGGAGAGGGTTTACCTCACTCTGGGTGTAGAAGGACACCAGGATGTTGAGAAACGCAGCCCTACGAGCTCCCATATCCTGATCCTCATTATCCCTGGCCATCACACTGCACAGCCTGACACCAACCACACACACACACACACACACAATAAGGAACTGCTTTCCAACGTGAGCTGGAGGATTGGAGGGATGGAGGAGGGATGGATGGAGGGATAGACGTACTTGTGGTAGAGGAAAGCTCCAGCAGTTGAGGCCAGGCCTCTGTGTGCTGCAAACACCAGAGGATACACACTGCTGCTCTCCTCCTCAGAGAGGCCCTCCTCTGTCCTCCTGCACACACACACACACACACGCACACAGAGTAGTCCAAGCATGTTGACCAAAAAAAAACAATGTAGGGAATCGCAGAAACAACACGAATACACTTTTAAAAAAGATTTGTAAAATTTTTATTATGCCTACTTTGTCTTTTAATGACCCCTAAAATCATTCAAAGTCAACTGTTTTATTATTGTATTCAAAATGAGCAAAAATCTAAACTGCTCAGAAGGTTTTTTTAATCAGGCATGGTCACAGTACCTCAGTGAGGGACCTGGTGTGGAAGAACTCACAGCAGGCTTTGGATTCATTCATCAACCTCCAAATTCTTTGCACAAATTATCTGGACTTGGTCTGCAAAAGCCTTGAGACAAAGCTCACACCAGCAGACAACTGAGCACATATACACACACACACACACACACACACATATATATACACACACACACACATATATATACACACACACACACATATATACACACACACACACTCACTGTTGGATGAGCAACAGCAGCTGGACGGCTTCCACTGCTACGTCTGGCTCCCTGTCTAGAACCATGCTCAGCATCCTCTCCTGCGCACACACACACACACGCATGCACACACATGCACAAATAAACAAACAGAAGGGAGGAAGCTAAGCCAAAGCATAAACACACTTATCTCATGCAACATGAGAGGCTTAGAGTTCTGTGTGAAGCCAGTTTTTCATGTGTTTGACAGGAGATTATTAGCCACCCTTTATAGCTAGATAAACATGCAACCAGACTGAGCTAAACTCACACAAACAACCTTGTCTGAGACAGAAGCCTCGACAGACAGAAGCACTGAGACTGAAATGATTCTAGACAGACAGACAAAAGACAGAGCTGTCTTCAGAGGAGAGGAGAGCGAGCCTGGAGATAATGAAGCAGACACAAAGAGAGAGAGAGTGGGGTGAGAGAGAGAGCGAGAAAGTGGGGTGAGAGAGAGAGAGTGGGGTGAGAGAGGTCCGCTCAGATGGGAGTCCTACTTTGAACCTGCTGGTGAAGAGCTCCAGGCGCCCAATGAAGTCCTTCTCCTGGTACAGACCCTGCAGGGCACGCACACACTGCAGACGCACCAGACCTTGCTGTGACACACACACACACAGGAACACACACACATACACTACAGATCAACACAATATTGCCCCTAGAAGATGTTAAAGAACATGAAGCATTGCTAGATATGATAATCAGTCGTTGACATTTAGTCAGTGTTTCCCCATGCTGAATGCAGGCATGCACACAGGTCAGGGGTAAAAAATTTGAGAAAAAAAGAAAAAATCTTACATTTGAAAGTTAAACGCATCAATCTAGTGCTCTTTGAGAGCAAAATTAAGAGGCTAGATCAATGTAGAAAACCTCTCCCCACTCTGCCCCTGATTGGCTGTGAGGTTTAGGCATTAGGAGTGATGATTGGTTCCAGAGCCAGTTGTAATGTTGCGAAGCACGGGTAAAATACTGTGTTGGCCAAGGCCACGACCACCCCCCCCCTCCCCCCAAAATATTTTCTCATCGGATCGTAGGTGGTCACGTAGGTGACCCATTTTGGTTTCAAAAAGGTGAGTCTCACCTAAAGGTGAGGAGTTTGCATGTGTGTGTGTCCACCTTGTCGTGCAGGGTCCAGCCCATGTACTTGAGGTATCCGTCGTTCAGGAAGACAGTGGGGTTCTCCTTCAGCCACTCCCCCATCTCTGTGATGCAGGCGGCCCGGACCTCGGGCACCAGGTCTCTGTAGCGGTGCACGAACACCCCCCGGAACACTGCGTTCATCATGGAGGACAGCTCCTCCTGGTGCTCCAGCAGCTGGGCACAAACACACACAACACTGCATAAACACACACACACGTGCATAACGTATACACACAGACCACATAAACACACGCACACACACACAACACTGCATAAACACACACACGTGCATAACGTATACACACAGACCACATAAACACACGCACACACACAACACTGCATAAACACACACACGTGCATAACGTATACACACAGACCACATAAACACGCACACACACACCGCATAAACACACACACCGCATAAACACACACACGTGCATAACGTATACACACAGACCACATAAACACACACACACGTGCATGTGCACACACAGACCGCATAAACGCACCCACACATCACGTGGGCCATGTGCACACACACAGGAAGCGTAAATGCATGTATCCATGCAAGTGTGTGTCTGTCAGAGGGTAGGTTTAACAACGTACCGTGTGTGTGTGTGCACGGGTGTGTGTGTGTGTGTGTACCAGACCTGGCTGACGTTGGCCTGCAGCTCCTCCAGCCTCCCCAGGGCTCTGTCCTCTGGGCTCCTGGTCGTCTCCACGTCGTAGCGTCTCTGCGTGGTCTTCACCTGGGCGAACACCGTCACCGCCACCTCCACCAGCGCCGTCATCAGCTTCATGGCTGTGACCAGGACAGGAGACACCCTTTAGCATGACAAGCTCCAGTCAAAATGCCTTGAACAGATAGTATCCTACCGCGGTACACATGTAGCATGCATATGTTTACATACATATACGCCACCACAGAAAATTATACTATTTTGCTCAAACTTGAAACCATTCATCTTCACCTACCACACACACACACACACACACACACACATCTTTCCCCTCTCGATCTGAGCGTGACTCACCGACCAGGGTGCTGGTGTGTCTGAAGGCTCGGACCTGCGAGTCAGACAGTCCGGTGAGCAGAGCCAGCAGGGAGGAGAACAGGTAGTCGTCGTAGAGCAGGCTGTTCTGGCAGGAGCGCACCAGCACCCTGAAGAACTCACACAGCCCCGCCTTGAAGCGCTTCCACTGGGGGCCAGGGGTGCACAGAGGGTAGTTTACAGACTCCTGGACAACACATACGTGGCAATATTAATAACGTTTATGTTATATGTACACATGCCTTGATCCGAAGTGACGTCCAGGAAGGGGTGCGAGTCTGCAACCTCTTGATCTGCCGTCAATCTACCACTGAACGTTACCTGTGCCCTATGGACACAGGTAGACCCGTCCACACAAACTGTGTTTATGTCAAGGAGTAACGCTAGATATCTGGACAGGTTTGATTGTATGGTAGATGGAGCTGAGAAATCGATAGGTATCTGACAGAGGTGAACAAATTCATTGTTTAAAGGTCGACAAGGACCAAGTATTTGGTTTTGGAGCGTCGGGTGATACAGAGAGCAGATATGATGAGTACTTATTTGGGGGGGGAAGGGGCATTATAGTAACGTTTAAAGTTTAGGATTCGAAACGCAGAAATACCTTCTCTACAAAGCCAGAAGCCAGCTACAAACAGCCTGCCTAACTGACGACAAACACATCTTATCTAGCTTAGCTGAGTACATGCAGGGGGAAGATCTGTCTAATGAAGGAGAAGCATTTCCCTAACACATCAGTCGGTGTCTTTGCTCATTATAAACTTGAGAAGCTGATGAGCCGCTCTCTCGACACCAGCGCACGGCGCTGACTGCATTTTCAGAGCTGGGGAAGCCAAAGGAAGGGAATTGGAGTGTGTTGCTTCTCCAGCACTATAATTAGCTCAGGACGTTCATTAAGCTTTCTCATAATTGGAAGCACACACACACACACATGTACACAAACACACATGTACACAAACACATCAAATACAAGTGTGTGCCACGTCGCATTGGACTGATATGTATTGGTGCTTCTCGTATTTAAGGAATAGTTTTTTTTCCCCCTTTTAAACAACCTTTCAGCTTCAGGAGTGTGATGCTGCCTCACCTCGTTAAACTCCTTAGTCAGGGTGCTGATGATCTCTGCGTTCTGCATACTGTCAAACATCTCCCTGCTCACCACACCTGTGATTGAAGAGCGGTTCATTCGTGAATCCAACAAGAAAGCCCAGAGGTCATTTAACTTCAATGTCTCTCAACCCTGGTCTTCAGGCCCCACTGCCCTGCTTGTTCTAGACGTTTCCCTGCTCCTACACACCTGATTCAAGTGACTGGGTTGTCATCAAGCTCTGCAGAAGCTTAATAATGACCCCTTCGTTTGAATCAAGTGTGGTTGGAAGAGGGAAACATGTCAAACAAGCAGGGCTGGGGGTCCGAGAACCAGGGCTGAGAAAGGCAGGTCTGACTCCAGGCCCTGCATGGTTAGCATGCCAAAAGATCAATACAAGAGTGCTGATCAATACCCCTTCTAGAATCTGGTTAAGAGATAATCCTCTGAACTTTGACCCCAATCTCCCCCCAGCCCTCTCAATTCCAGACACCCTTTCGACCTCTGACCTTTGCATCCGCAGCACTGAACCACAAAGTTAATGAGCACCAGGAGGCCCGCCTCTCGGTCGTGCTTGTAGCCGTCCAGCCACTCATCCACCACCGTCTGATTATTGACAGAGAACGACAACCAATGAAGAAGCAGCATTCGTGGCACTGTTATTGATATGTGGATCAGTTACATCTTTCTAAACCCTTGTCCCCTAATCGTGTCATACCAACAATCGTCCACCAATACTATTGTTTTCGCTGTCCACATCCACTCATTGGAACACCTGATTAAGAGTATTCAGTTTATATCTGTTAACACCACAAGCCTGGACAACAGCTACTCATAGGGTTCTCCAGGCTGAGCTAAAGAATGCAAGAGATGCATTCTTTATTGTGATGTCACTGCCTACTGTACTGAATGAAACCCTTTTTTTTTTTTATTAGTGCCTGTTACTTTTTCAGTGCATTCATCTTTTATTGCACTGCATTCCCTCCTTCACCCCCCCCCCCTTCACACACACTCTGACAACAACAAAAAACGGCCACCTAACACACAATGGGTGGGATGGACGCATGCTGTCAATCATTGACCGCATGACCCAATGGTAGCTTTCTATCCTCTCGGCATCAAAGGGACTGTGTGGGGTCAGATCAGTCAGCTGGTGACAGCGCATGATAATGGCCACCATTGTCGACTTTAAAGGGCTTGTTTCCCCATCATTACTCATCCACCCCTCTCTCCTGGGCCCTCCCCCTGCTGGAGCCCCCCTCCACACCCATCCCTCCCACCCCCATCCCCCCCACTCACCACCACGGCACTCTTTCCAGAGCGTATGGCTTCATACATGTCCCCTGCACTGATGAACTGTCTGTCCTTGTTGCCTCGCCTCTCTTGCCTAGGGGAGAGCGGTTTGGGGGAGACTGGCCTGGGGGTCCCATGGGAGGGAGGCTGGGGGGAGGAGGCTGGAAGGGTGGGGCTCAGGCCGGGGCCAGACCTGGAGCTGGGCTGGGACGCAGCTTTGCGCCTGGGTCTCTTGGGTGGCTGAGGATTGAAATAGTAGATAAAATGACAATTTATTGAAGGGATTCACAGTAAATTATTGCAGCCTACTGAACTTGCCACTCGAAATGACGTGCGGTATTGCCAGATGGGGTGAAATATCTAGGTGGGACAAATACTCAAATTAGTATGTTAGGCTATCGCTGGTAAAAAAAATAAAAATAATCTTGGTTGTGATTACCTAAGTATACAATACACAGCTGAGACTGAATGAATTATTCAGCGTGTGACAGGGATCTAGCTAGCTACACACCCAAGACTTTTCTTCTTCCTCCTCTTTTTGGCAGTTACATTAGCCATGTGGGTCCCTGATCAGCCGTTAAACTACTTTCAAGTATGAAGACGCGCATAGAGCACAGTACATAGAGCTGGGCGGCGGCAGGGTATGGCTTGGTTGGGCTACAGCCCCACCGTGAAACAGGCAAGAAAATTGTGTGTGTATTCACATTGACATTCAGACATTGATTTGAGCCCCACGACAGTATGGACAACTTAAATAGTGTTGCAAATAACATGTCAGAATGTCAAGTTCAGTTTGGGACGGCTAATTTTCCACTTCGGGACGGTACTGGGACAGTGAGGAAAACAAGTTAAGTTGTGAGCCCTGTACAGACCACAGGTCCATGTGCGTTGATGACATTCCGTTTTCTCTCCTTCGTGGATCTGAATTCGACCTCAAAGTCACTGTCTGAATCGGACATGTCGAATGTCTCCTCAGAGCTGCAAATATGCAAGAACATTGATATCTTAGAATTGACATTATAGCGTCTACAAAAAGATCTATACAACCAATGAGATGTAACGGATCATTTGAAGCTTAGTTAGTTGACCTTACCTGGCTTGACTTGATTCATCCAACTGAGCCATGATGACGCGATGGCGCTCAGGGTTAACAATCGGATTGCTAGCTAGCTAGTGCTAACGTAATTGTTGACTAGTCTCGCTGTGAAGCATCAAGGAAACAAGATAATGAAAGACAAATGAAATGTTCAAGAGGGGTGTCATAGGCAGTTTTCAATTCATGACTTGAGGGACAACTTTACAATTTATTAATTAAGTTTCCTGACGCCAATGATTAGACAAATTGTCTACATTTCTCACCCTAGTAAACAATACATTTTGTCGTGTGGTATTTTTAACAAAGCTAGCAAAATTCAAACAAATATGTCATACCTAAGAATGAATGACTTGTTATATCTTCTTTTATTAGTTGAATTTCTTCAACCAGACGAACTCAAGAATACTCTTCCGATAATTTCGCGCCTCAGTCTTTCATCAAGAGGATTGGATAGAAGACAAAAATGCGATTGGCCAGTTTTTTTTGACTTCCGCACGGTAGCAAGAAAATGAACCCCTTTATCCAGAGTTTTACCGGTAGCCTATGTCGACAAAGCCAGATCTGTGGTGTTAGGGTGTTTGATGAACATCTGTGTTTGATGAATATAGCCTACTAGACCCAGCGATTCACAAACTTGTCTGCGGCCTAGGCTAATGCAGGTGGGCAGCCAAACCAATGAAAGTTAAATATTAAAAATGATTAAATATCAAAATATTTATATATAGGCCTACTGATGGACAATGTTTTGTTCGTTCAAATACATTTAGCCATGATTGCGAACTGTTTGGCTCCTGTGGTGTTATTAGACGTGTGAATTAAGTGAACGGATGTGATAGGGAGGCGCAATAATTGAGCTGTAGGCTAAGTGATTAGGCTATTCCGACTAAAATCAACCGAATTTAATGAATCATCTCAAGATCACGGAAGCAAAAGCCATGCTGAAAATGTTGTAGACTATATTTTATTTGACATGCTGATGAATCAAAGGGCATAGCTATAGCCTATCCAAGCAGTAGGTCTATGAGTGAAAATAAAGTAGCCTATATTATAGGCTATACTAGGCTATTCTTTACTCGCCATTATCATTTGTTACATTTACATTTAGTCATTTTATCAGACGCTCTTATCCAGAACGATTTGTTGCATTGGGGGAGGCACAAAAAAAGAAGCAAATCAATAGTAGCTACTGGAGGCGAATTTAGGACCTTGAGGTGTCTCAGCCAGCCAGCCTCGCTTTACCACTCTCCCACCCCCAAACCATGCCACAGCATGCACCTCCACGCCTTTCGGTCCTCGTGTTGCTCAGCTCATTGTTCGAGACAGAGAGCGAGGGATGCTACCAGGGGGACAGGAGCGCCCAGTTCACGCTAGTCTACATTAATTAGGAGTCGGTGTGTCGGTTTCCCTTTTAAGGACAACATCGGACAAATATCAATGGAATACAACGGATGAGACTGTAAACGGGTCTAAGAAGCAGCCTCGAACGGAAAATGATAAACTAAAACAAGACTATCGTTTTGGTGATTCATTTGAGACTTAAATACCATTCAGTCACAATCCTGTTGATTTGGCACCACTCAGTATTTTGTGATTCATTGTTGTCGTGCCATTATCAGACTGAACAGAGTTTTGGTACTGGCGAAGATGGTTCCCAGACTACCACGCCAAAGGTACCAGCTGGTGATGCTCACGTTAGCTGCCCTGTCATGGACTCGGGGCACGGTATCAGCGGGAAGGAGTTGCACCGAGACACGGCAGGTGTACGGAGAGAAGGGATACAGCACAATCACCGCTCCGCTTACTCAAATCTCTGGTAAGACGGCGGAAAAAAAAATGCAACTAGCTTGTCTTCAACAAAGTTCATAAGAACTTTATTAAATGTAGGCTACTCTATATGCCTGTTTAATGTAAAGACGTGTTCAACAATCCCCCAACAGGATTTAACAGACGATTTATCCTCTTAGTGACCAGAAGGTTTAATCTAATGGGATGAGTAGGAATTGCAAACACCGGTGTAACAAAGAACCTCGCCCCTAATTAATGAGTGTAGACTGATCAGGTGATTAGTCTATCTTGTGAAAAAAACGCGATAGCCTTCCATACGGATTGAAAACACAATTTTGCTCAAATTCTCCCACTTGAAAACTAATGTAGGCTAAATGCTTTTTACATAAATGTATAAACTGTATGAGAGGGCATGAAAGAGGGACAAGGCAGACAGTCTACTGTACAGTGCAGACCGGCAGAGCTGTTAAAGTGGAATTTACATTGCTTCTCTATTGTTAAGGGAAAATGTCTTTACACTTCTACAATTTTATTTGTGTGTGTGTTTGTGCATGTTACAGTCAGTGCGTAAGGGGAATATTGATTTAGTGTGTGTGGTTATCTGTCTGAGCCTGGCCTTTCCTGTCCCGTGGGCCAGGGGAGCAGATGGTCTGAGGAACCAGGGATGATTAGAAGGAGTTTAGAAATGGAAATGGAGGGATGAGAGGGCTCGTAAGGGAAGAAGGCAGGAACAAAAGATAGAGACAAAAACTAGACTGGTGGATGTGATTGGCTTGTCCTAGATGTTAAGAGTAACAAAGACCATACACATTTTGATCTTAGTAATATTTTTTTTGTTGAAATTACACATTTTAAATTACCACCTTATCTTTGTGTCTAGTCGGACAGATAGATGAGTGAGTCATATCTGAATGAGCAGATCCACTGTGAGCTGATAATTCAGTGGGAGAGTTGAGGGCTGTGTTGAGCCGATAGCAAATTTGAAACAAACCTGATTATTCACAGTGAAAGCAATTATTAGCAATGGAAGCACATGAAGAATGAATGTTTATTTATTATTATATAATCCCCTTTGCCTAGATAAAGTTGTATCTAATTATATTACTTGCCAAGCAAAAGGGTACACACATTATATATTCAGGGTATGCACAATGCATAATCCGCTCACATTTATAAATATGCCCGACCTGTACGCTGTCTGTAATTGGCTGGTGGTCTGAGCTGGTCTGGTTTTCTATTGGTCCAGGTGAGCACCTCCGCCTGTGCCCGCAGGACTACACCTGCTGCTCAAGCCAGATGGAGGAAACGCTGGCCCACCAAAGCGAAAGTGACTTCCTGTCCGCCATCGAGGACACCAGCCAGTTCCTGCTGACCACCTTTACCCAGAGGCACCGCAAGTTTGATGGTGAGGAGGCCTTGAACAAGCCTGTTAAAGTCAACGGAGTGTGGACGTACTTAACCTTCTGCCCTGACCTCCCCCCTCTCTTATAACCCCAGAGTTTTTCCGGGAGCTCATTGACTTGTCAGAGAAATCCATGAATCAGATGTTCACCAAGACTTATGGGCGACTGTTCACCCAGAACGCCCAAGTCTTCCAGGAGCTGTTTGTGGAGCTGCGCAGATACTACTCTGGTTAGTTGTCCGTTCGTTCAATCTGGGGTTTAAAGTGTTTTCTGAAGGAGGAGAGGACATTTAGAGAAATAAATGTATATTAAAAACATATTTCTTAATAATAGGTTAACATTTGTGATTGAGATTTTACAATGCTCCATTGTGACAAACAGTGGTGAGCTTATAAGTAATTGGACTGAAACAGATTCAAGGTCTCACCTAAAAACAGTTTTCATTGACACTTCCTGCCATGGTCCACAGGGGGTAGTGTGAGCCTGTCCGAGGTGCTGACAGACTTCTGGTCCAGACTAGTGGAGCGTGTTTTCTCCCTGGTCAACCCCCAGTACCAGTTCAGTGAGGAGTACCTGGAGTGCGTCAGCAAACACGCAGAGCAGCTGCAGCCCTTCGGGGACGTGCCTCGAAAACTGCGGGTCCAGGTGAGTCCGGATGTTGGGGTCACCTCAGAACATAAACATGGTGGTGGGTTTGTTGGTTCTGTTTGGAAAAAATCTTCCTTCTACTTTCAGGTGTCCAGAGCATTCATAGCAGCTAGAGCCCTAGCACAAGGGCTAGCTACGGGGCGTGACATTGTCAACAAAGCAGCCAAGGTATTTCTTGAAGTTAATTGTGGTTTGCGGTGACATTGGTTAAATACTATGTATACGGTACATCATACCAGTCTTCAGTCTGACCCTTCGGGGGGTCAGATGGCTGAGTGGTTAGGGAGTCGGGCTATTAATCAGAAGGTTGCAAGTTTGATTCCCTGATTCCTGTGCCAAATGACGTTGTGTCCTTGGGTAAGGCACTTCACCCTACTTGCCTCAGGGGGGAATGTCCCTGTACTTACTGTAAGTCGCTCTGGATAAGAGCATCTGCCAAATGACTAAATGTTCTAAAAACAACATTCAGGCTTTTTCTTCCTCCTTTCAATCTCTTCTTTGGTTTATTCGTCTCCTCTCTCCTGCCCAGCTGAGTCCCAGCACAGAGTGCTCCCGAGCGTTGATGCGTCAGTGGTACTGCCCGCTGTGCCGGGGCTTCCCCTCCCTGAGGCCCTGCCACTCCCTCTGCCTCAACGTGATGAAGGGCTGCCTGGCCAATCAGGCAGACCTGGACACAGAATGGAACAATTTCATTGGTAAGTGGAGGAGCATGGCGTTCTTGGAGGCGGGGTTATGTAGAGGGTGTGAGTTTTCTTTATTTCTCTCCTATCAGAATCAGAATTTCTATACAATTTCTCTCTATCGATCATTCCATCTCTATTTCTGTTCAGGGTAGGTTTCTGGTTTGATTTTGTAAATTATTCATCTAGTAGACTAGCTTCCAAAGTGACGTAAATGAGGGGTGGATTTGAACCCGGGATCTGTTGCTCTACAGTCAAATGTTCTACCCCTGAGCTTTTCTCATTCGTCTTTACGCATTTGAATCCTGCCCATCTCATCCCTTATCTGTGTCTCCCCTGTCAGACGCTCTGTACCAGGTGTCTGAGAAGCTGGAGGGCCCCTTCAACGTGGAGCTGGCGGCGGACTCCATCTCTGTCAAGGTCTCCGAGGCCATCATGCACATGCAGGAGAACAGCATCACCACCTCCACCAAGGCAAGGGCGTAGGGCACAGGAGCCGCGTGCAGGTTGTGTTGGGTGGATGGATGTCAGATGTGACAGACGGAAAGTGATGACATGCGTGACCTTCCGTGCACAGGTGTTCCAGGGCTGTGGTAACCCCAGGCCTGCCCCGGGGCGGTCCAAGCGATCACCCAAAGAGCCGGGGGCCAACAGGAGACCCTTCCGTACCTACACCCCAGAGGAGAAGCCCACCACCGCCGCAGGCACCAACCTGGACCGACTGGTGAGTGTGGGGGGAGTAAGGAGGGGGGGGAATAAGAGAGGAAAAGGAGGATGAGCGAAAATCTGCTTCATTAAAATGTATTAAAAAGCCTGGAGCTGGAGGGGGGCTGTCAGGGCTCGGATTCGAGAAACAACATCGTTCAAGCCGCATGCGAATGTCGATGGACGAATGTTTGTTTGTAGTCTGCCTCGCGTCCATACGCTGAGCAGCAGCGGCGGCCAGAAATGGATCTGTGACTCAGTCTGCTTCCTCCCTCCCACGCGCAGGTCTCCGACCTGAGGGAGAGGCTGAGGCCCATGCGGGGCTTCTGGGTCTCTCTCCCACACACCATCTGCAACGACCAGAACATCGCCACGGACGTCACCAACGAGGAGCGATGCTGGAACGGACAGACCAGAGGAAGGTGTGTGTGTGACGGGGAGAGAGGGAGAGTGTGTGTGTGTGTTTGTAGGGGTGTGTGACAGGGGGAGAAGGAGAAAGGGAGGGAGAGAGAGAGTGAGAGAGAGAGAGTGAGAGAGAGGGTGAGAGTGAGATACAGTGAATATCTTGCTGTGTGTGGATTTGAGGATCAAGTAATGGGTATAACACTGTTTTTGTAGAGTAATATTTGTGTGTGTGTCTTGGTCAGGTACCTCCCTGACGTGACGGGCGACGGTCTGGTCAGTCAGATCAACAACCCAGAGGTGGAGGTGGACATCGCCAGGCCAGATGTGAGGACCAGACAGCTGATCATGGAGCTGCGAGTGGCCACCAACAAGCTGAGACACGCACAGGCCGGTCAGGACACGGACTTCGTGGACAGTGAGTGTATCCTCTCGTCGTTGTTTTCACTCGCTAATTCACTCACTCGCTAATTCTCTCTCCTTGTCATTTTCCCCATTGCAGGTGAGGAGGGCAGCGGTTCTGGGGGAGGAGACAAAGGCGAGAGGTACAGCGATGATTGGCCGGACAACGGGCCCTACTCTCCGCCCTACAGCAAGCCCCCACGGGTGCCCACACTCCCCCTCAAGCCCCCCCGCGTGAGGGAACGCAATGGATCCAAGTGGAACAAAAACAAAGCTAGGTCTTCCAGCTCACGGCCAACTTTCTCTTTTATTGTGCTGTTCTCTTTGTGTTTTATGGTGACTGGTGCCCCCGTGTGGAGATAGCAAGTTACTACAGCAAGACCAGTGGAGGATGAGTGTGTTTCGTGTTGTTGGGTTTTTTAAGCACACAAGGGTCATTCCACGAAAAGGGGAATTTTGTGTCCCTCTAACAGATTTGAGAAAAGTTTTCAATTGACATGTAGGGTTAGGGCAGGATAATATGGAGTTTCTATTATAATAAAGCACAATGGTTAGGATCCAGTTATAGTTTTTTAAGACCACTTTTACACAACATGGACATCATGAGATGGCGCAATACCTAAATATCCGATACTTTGTTTAAATATTGAAGAAAGATAGAAAGAAACCAATTTCACAATCTAAAATGTTATTTTTTTCATGGAATGACCCTTCATTATTTTATTGAATCTTTCTATTCTCAAGGTATTGAGCCAGCAATGAACATCTCAACTGTTCTAAACTGTTTTATAACTGAGATTATACTGCGACAAAGACAGACACTCCATAGATTGGTTGTTTTTGTTCCCCCAAAAAAATTCACTGGCATCTCATTTATCTCCAAATAACTAAGGATCAACTTTTGGTGACCTTGTATTTTGCTACAGCTGTTTAACACAAACCCCAAAAACAAAAATCAAACGTGGACCAATGAAATCTTCCCACACAGAATGTTGTGTAAGTAAAGTAACTGAAATTTAGATTATTGTTTCTTGTTTTTGACCTGAACTGTAGGCACATACTTTGACTTTTATTTATTACGTTTATTTATTTATTTGAATTGTATTTTACTTGTATTTATTAATGTAAAGTTTTGAAATGCTAAAGTGTGTGTGTTTGTACATGGCGGCGGGTTTGGGTGAAGGCAGGAAGTGTAGTTGAGATGGGATGTTTCGTAATGATGCTTTTACAGTATTCAAACTTTTCTACTTTTACTAAAAGCAACAAAACAAAAAAACCTGTGAGCTTTGTTAAATGAGCTCCAAGTTTGGAAGAATGTGTCACGGGAAGAAAATGGCCGTTGGGATCGATGAAAGTTTAGCGATGTCATGTAAGAACTGTGTGAATGCCGACCGAGGGGTGAGAGATGATGGATGACGTTAGTGATGAGCAACATTGAAGATAAATGTCAGATGTCAGAGGATGTGAAACTTCGAGACATCAAAACAAAAGTAGCCCAACAACAGTTAGAGGTGTGCTAAACCACAACAAGAGAGCGGGGGGGTTAGAAAGATAAACTTAACAAGGGAGAAGAAAGAAATGGCCCGAAAGCTATGAGGATTATACGTGGTTGTCATGGTTGCTGGTATACAAAAAAACACCAGTAACTATGGGCAACACAAAGAATGTATGTAAATGTTGAAGCACACTTTCTGTGGAGTCAGGTAGACACATCCCTTGTTTGTTAGGGTTGTATGTGTGGCTTTAAGGCGTTCATATCTAAACGATGTATGATAAACAGAATACCCCATGTGTGGGTGGGTGGGCTGTGTTTAGGGGTCATGGCTCTATTGAAATCGGAACAGTATTACGGTTAGGGAATTGGGCTATTAATCAGAAGGTTGCCGATTTGTTCGATTCCTGGCCGTGTGAAATGACGTTGTGTCCTTGGGCAAGGCACTTCACCCTATTTGCCTCGGGGGAATGTCCCTGTACTTACTGTAAGTCGCTCTAGATAAGAGCGTCTGCTAAATGACTAAATGTAAATGTATTACACCAACACTATTACAATCATTTGGGCTGTCGACTATCAAGTTGAAAGATTCTAATTGATTAGTTGGATCTAATTGCGTTGGTTTTCAAAAGTCAAATAATCTCTAAAATTGTTTTGTAGATAAAATTCCATGACCCCAATTCATTTTCACCACTCTCGATAACCATGTGTCACATTCCGTTTCTGTGAAAATAGCACAGCTTTTGCATCAAGGTGTTGTCAAGTTTTTGGGTAATCCAAACAGTATTTTTCTGTTTCTTTAATAAAAACTCAAGAAAAACTGATTTGTAGTTTTCATAATCTTGTAGTCCTAGCAAAACAAGAACAAATGTATTAGCTACCTTTTGTTCTACGAGGTGAGATTCCTCTTTGATTATGTTTTTGCTGCAATGGGATAGACCGTATACAGTCGCTACGGTGATAAGGACACACACACACACAGAGAAATTCAAGGCCTTGAGGCCTGGGCTTTGGCTGTCAGGAATATGCTGCTGGTGTCTGCCTCTCGGTCAGACACCAGATGGTGCTATTGATTATTTACAGACCGAATATTGTCCTTGGCAAACCTTTCCATGTCTCTGATGTCATTTCCTCCTTGGGTCATTTTCATTGGCTTACGTGCGCCCGATCATAAGTATGAAATGAGGACGTTGGCAACATCCCACATACATACAGTGTTGAAATATTGACTGGTCAAACAAGAGCTATATTTAGGTCTTTGGATTGCACTGGCCTTCATCATTTCACTATTTTTGATGCAAATGTCAGATTTATGATACATTGGGAACCAACACCTAAATTTATATTTATTTAAATCAGGCACCTGGCCCATATTAACACATACAGACACATACACAAAAGGAGAATACATAACAGCTAAAATAATTTACCTAACATATGTGTCACCTAAACTAAACTTAACCCAATTTTTTTTAAATGTAAATGTTCATATTATTGTTGTTATGTTATAGATGTGCATAATATTACATATTAATTAAATGTAATAATGTATATGTGAGGATTGCGATTAGATCAGGATGGTGAGGTATTCACTAACGGAATATGGAAAATACATGACAAACAGTGACACAGATATTACATAGAGTATTATGTTAAAATGAGATAACAGTTGTGTACTAAACCTCCTGTCTCATTTGTTGAAGAGTTTCAGAGATGCTCATTCAAGGACAGTGTGTATGCATGCATGTGTGTATGCATGCGTGTGTGTGTGCATGCATGTGTGTGTGCATTCGTGTGTGTGAGCATGCATTTGTGTGTGCATTCGTGTGTGTGTGCATGCGTGTGTGTGCATGTGTGTGTGTGTGCATTCGTGTGCGTGTGCATGCGTGTGTGTGTGCATGCGTGTATGTGTAGAATGCGTGTTAGAGATGAGGAACTTCAAGTTTTCCCTTTTTTTGGTTGTTGTTATCCACGCACGCACACACACACAAACACATTCTTGTGTCAATATCTATAATTACGTTCTTCCACAGTAACATAGTCAAAGACACAGGAACACCTCAGAGGTGAGGACAACTATGCATGGAAACTTCAGTGTTCGTGTGGTTTGTACATCAGTTGAGGTGTGAATTCTCAGGGTCTATAATTAGTGTCACACTATCTCACACGCAGCACAGTATGGGTGGAAACCACCGTATGCGCACCGTAACACCTTAACAAGCTGGCTAACAATGACAGTGAGATATTTCTTACATTCAACAGTTGTATGTGTTGAGAGCTGCAGCTGAGTGAAATCATAATTAGCATGAGGCGTAGATATTTGTCATTACTGTATTCATTGCTTTCCCTTCATAAACTACACAGTTAATGTTCTTAATCACATTTCCCCATCATTTATATAATCTATAAGGAAACAGTGAGCACAAACAACAAGTGGACCAGTTTGTTCATGTTGATGGACCATCATCTTGTTGCTAACTGCTAATGGGAAACTGATGCGTAAAAATGACCCACTAAAAGGTGTTTTTTTTGCTTCTTTATGCTGCTTCATGACTCATGTTCCCACAATCAGCTCCTCCCTGAATCGTTTATTCATTCAGACCAGACACGATCAATTCATGCATTTGGTCAGTAACTATAATAATACACACATATATACTGTATATATGTATCAGTATATGAAGAAGTAAACACAATCTATACAGAAAATCAGAGCTTCCTCTTGCTGTTTTTAAATGTTACTTTCAATGCCTCCATGGTTACCTAGAACAGCCGCTAAAGCCAGGACTGTTCTAAGTCATCAAACCAGCGGTTGGTTCAAAGTGCAGAGACCTCTAACCACAAGCTACGCCCCTGCATGCATCTCCAGTGGTCTTCACTAGCCTTCAGCTCACCAAGCGTGGGCGTGCAAATGATGTCTAACAAACTGCTGCAAACTGCAAACAAAACTAGTAAGAAAACAGGATTCAGGGTTAAAGTTTTGAATGCAGATCAATGTGCTATGGAAGCGAGTTCGATTGGTCATGCAGGAGCACTGTGCCACATGCACACATACAACATACACACAGTATTGTGTGCTATTTTTTACATTCCCTGTGTATTACCCAGTGTCCAGCCCTGTGTTCAACCCTGTGCAATTTTAGCCTGTCTTATTTTGTATTCCTTTTTATTTTATCTTGCTTGCTGTGCAATTTCCCTCATTGAATGAGGGACAGCTATATTCAATGAAGTACCTACCTACCCACCTATGTGGATCTTTAGTGGTAAAGTCATAAAGGTCAACGCTGTCTAGCGTGACAGTCTGTCTTCATTTGTTAAAATGATCTTACGAATGGGAACCTGGACTTGGTCAGAATACGATGTAATTGTGGATAGGTGTGTGTGTGTGTGTGTGTGCGTGTGTGTGTGTGTGTAGAGGGGAGGGTTGGGGTATGATGACAAGCATCTCGTACAACATTTTCCACATCGCTCTCTGCCTGCATTCACCCTGCATTCATGCTCACAACCTTTGCTTTGAAGTGGTAAGCAGCTCTGCAGGGTCTCAGGACAGCCAAGTGTCTGGGTGCGGTACGCGTACACAGACACGGAAGTGTGCTTGGCTCTGCGTGCAGAGACGGGTCTCAAGGCCTCAGTCGTGTGTCTGGGTGTCGTGGTGAAACGTTTAGCCATTTTGCTTTTGGGAGATCTAACGCATGTCATGTGAATTCATTTTCTCTGTTTCCTACATTGACCTTTCTCGCTAATGTACCATGCCATGAGCAGTAGTAGTCAGAGCAGAACTCCTTGTAGTGCTAAATGAAATGAAAACTAAATTTCAGCATGTACACTATCCCATTGTTCATCTGTACTTATTGAGTGGTCAAGTCAGATGTCGTTGTGTGGCACAGTGGCAAAGCAGACAAAGGTGGAGTTAAGTCACAGAATGGTCTGACTTCCTGCCTTCAGCATTGTCAACCTTCCCATAAGTCAAGACCTAAGACACATATAGCCTTGTCTGACAGGCTGGCTCAGCACACTGTACTGATGATACGTGTTGGGTGTTAAAACCAGAGTTTCATAACCCATTGCTATTTTAAGGTCAAAACGGTTTCACTTAGTTCAACTAGATACATCTCCACACCAAACTATCTGGGCCACACCAGATTCAGAAAATATTTTTATTTGGCAAATGGTTGGATAAAAACATAATTATTAATGAACAACATGAATAACAACATGAGCAACATGAATAATGTCTCACAAATATAGTCAAATCTCATCCTACAAGGAATGCTGTGATGTTGGAAAGACAAGGTTTTTGAGGGATCCCAATGTATAACCACCAATTACGCAGTTCTGAAACAGGCTTTCTTAAGCTACATCTCGTTGCACCATGTTATATTCCACATCAGAGTAGACATCTTGTGCAGGTGTTGTTCCTCTCGTTTCATTTCTTCTTTTAGGTTTCCGCTCAGAGAAACTTAAGGCTGCATAATTCAACATATCTGCATCTCTATCCTATGGATGACACAGTAGCCTGTGTCACTGTACCATGATAAAGCTGTTATCTTATACTGTATTACATGTCCCTGTTGCACAGTAGGCCACAGTGGGATGTTTGAGATGTTCACTGTCTGTTTGAGCCATGTATCTGTGCAATAATTGTTTGTGTATCATTTGTACTTTTTGTATGAATACTGTACCATGGAGCAAAATGTGCTTAAACTAACTGTTGTAATTAATATTGAGATAAAAACAAACATTTGTATTGACTGGGGGAGGCCAATATGAGAGAAAAACTAAACAATACCTGAGTATTGGACTGATCCCTTGTGCTACGTTTGTCTTTCACAGAGAGGGTCACTATGACAACAAATCAAACAGGATATTTCAGCGGTTGGTGTTGATGACCATATAGCAAAGTAACAATAATAGTTTTCATGTGACTCGCCTCTACACTTACCTGAACTTTGATGTTTAGTTATGGTGCAAGCCAGAAAGATGATGAAGAGAACACACAAGACTAGCACCACTGCCAAGACAAGGATGATCACAACCAGAGTTGTCTCTAAAAAACGTAAAAAAAGTTCACAGCAGATAAGGAAATACTTCAAGTTTTGTTTGTATATATTTTTTGGTCAAATATTGTATCTCAGACGGAGAAAGACTGAATCTCTCTTAACTTACTTGACAAGTTACACTCAGTTTCGACATCTAGTCTTGTTCCATTGCCAAACAGTATCTCTCCACATGTGGCCACTGCACAGTAGTATGTCCCAGTATCAGAGGAGCTGAGGTTGTTCTTGGAGAGGCTGTAGACACAGCTCCGTGTAGGAGAGGGAGTCTCAGGTCTCTTCTCACACTCTTCACTCCTGTCTCCTTGGGTGTAAAGGAGTCCTGGATGGGATTCTCCTGCCCCGGCTCTGAACCAGAACACACTGTGTTGTCCTGTACAGGACTCAGAGAGGACTGAACACTGCAGAGTCACAGAGTCTCCTGGATGGACTGGCTCAGACTCTGGCTGCTGCAACACTGTCTGGTAGTCAGTTCTCTGAAGATGGTTACCTGAATATTTACCCCCAAAAAATCATAAATACAACATAGCCTGCTTATAAAAAATTGTTTCTAGACTACGATGGTATACATACCATTCACAGTCACAAAGGTGCCGTTTCTGAAATCCATCCTATACTGTGTTCCGGTTGCACAGAAGTATATTCCCTCATCTGAACTAGTTATATTTTGGATGTTTAGATCATAATTACTACCAACCATTTTTGCAGAGATACGTTCTCCCAAAATAATAGAAGTTTCTTGAATTTGTGTTCGAGCCGCTACACGTTGGGGCATATGTCCAAGGGTTTGCTTGTACCAGTATAGCATTTGATAGTCTTCTGATATCACACACTGCAGTGTTACAGTTCCACCATGTTCAGCTGTGGTCAAAGGAATATGTTGGTGAACATCCTCACTTTGAATCAGATCTAGAACATGGGGAATAATTTGTTAAAGGACATCAACTTTAAATCACTCCAATAATTAAGAAGTATGATTACATGAGATAACCACATAACACTTGTTTAGATAGTCCATTGACAATATTGTTCATTGTAAATATTCAATTAACTTTCTACAAATCTTAAACTGTCAGTAAACTAAGCAGAACCAGTTTTGGAAATTCATCAGCGCTGCGGTTGGCTCTGTAAATACTTTCTTGATTATTTGAGAATCTACAGTAAATCTACATGGAACCATCCAAAAACATGCTGCTGATAACTGATAAAATACACACTTACCCACATGAGAAAGAAGAAATACCCAGAAAAGTGTGATTGAGATCATCTTGTTGCTTTACGATGATAGTTTGTCTTGCCTGACTTGTAGCTTATGAGCGTTTTTGACTTGATTGAAAACCAACCTGATTGGTGGAAGGGAGGTCCCTTGACTTACAGTATATCAACCAATAAGGTAAAGAAAGCACTGATCTACTTGCATTAGCATAGTCCTACTAGTGTTTGAATGTATTTATATATTCATATGCATATATATATGTGCATGTAGTCACATATAGGAACCAGCTGTCTGTTCAGAGTCAGTCTCTACACTTAAAAGTACTGCCAGGGCACAAAAAAGGCAAATACATGTTTGTATGTGTGCAGTTTCTTTCTCCAATGTGTAAGTTAGTCCTATTGTAAATGAAAGGGTTTTAAAAATGGTCAATGTATTTAACCCTTAAAATCATATAAACCTTCATAGAAGCAGGTTATTGCAGTAAGGTCACATTGAAGACTCACAAGTCTTACATGTCCCTACTTGGCACCTGAAGTCCACGCTTTAGTAAAATGGTTCTTTAGTCCGCACAAGAGTACAATTGTTTACCTAAGACATGTTATCAAGTTGTGAAGATCAAGCTAAGCACAGATTTGCTTAGCTTGATCCATACTGGGAACATATTCAATGTTCTCTTGAGTTTAACTGTTGGTTTATGACTGTTTAGCTTAAACAAACAATTTTCTATTAAAATCCAATGCTTTGCAGGGTTCTCAATGGCCTATTGTATCCAACAACCTTTTTGTAGATGATGTACGCGTCCATATGTAACGTATGCAAAATTACAAGCACTATTCCACATCAGAGAAGAGAAACCCACAAGAGACAGTGTTTGAGGAAAAGCAACCAATTACATTGTTGTTTTGGAAACGTAACAGGAAGTGTCCTATTTAAACCAACGTAGCTAGCCAATCAGGTCAGGTTTTCACTGTAGACCTGTCTATAAATTAATCAGATTTTGACATTATTCACAGTATTTTACGACAAAAGGACAACTACATCAAGGGAGAGAAAGTTTCAAGTCGAGATGATTGGAATTAGGACTGTTATAACAGTTTTTATGATTATATGTGAGTACACTCCACGCTTGATGTGTTCAATGAACTAAGTGTTATATTATGTCATGATGACATTTCACCTTAAATTAATATGAAAAAACACTTAAGATGTATTTGATGTAATGTGTGTATTATAGTTTATATAATTTTGTTATGTATATACAATTGTGTAATATTTTATATTTGACTAAATCTGTCATGTTTTTTAGGTGGGATCCAACGCAACAAGTCTCAACGACAAACCCAAGTGACAAAGGTTCAACTAGGAGAGCCTTTATCTCTCTACTGTGTTCTGTCTGAAGAGGAATTTGATCAAGGATTCTTTTTATGGTTTAAGCAAACAATAGGGGAAATTCCTCAAGCAGTAGCAAAGATGCAGAAATATCAAAAACTGCCTGAATACTATGACAAATATAAAAACACACATCTCAAAGTTGAGAAGTCTGAAATGGATAAGAGTTATCGGCTTTTATTGAATGAAACCCGCCAAACAGACGAAGCTATTTATTATTGTGCAGTCATCGAAGGCTACGACATGCATTTAAAAAATGGGACCCTTTTGATTATTGAAGGTAAATATACCAAACATAAAACATGTAAAAATTCTACCATAGAATAAATAATTGTTTGTTATTAATGATTATATGTTCACTTTAGGTACAAATCAACACTTATCAGATTACCAGACAGTGTTGCAGCAGCCAGAGTCTGAGTCAGTCCATCCAGGAGACTCTGTGACTCTGCAGTGTTCAGTCCTCTCTGAGTCCTGTACAGGACAACACAGTGTGTTCTGGTTCAGAGCCGGGGCAGGAGAATCCCATCCAGGACTCCTTTACACCCAAGGAGACAGGAGTGAAGAGTGTGAGAAGAGACCTGAGACTCCCTCTCCTACACGGAGCTGTGTCTACAGCCTCTCCAAGAACAACCTCAGCCCCTCTGATTCTGGGACTTACTACTGTGCAGTGGCCACATGTGGAGAGATACTGTTTGGCAATGGAACAAGATTGGATGTTGGTAGGTAATGAATATGATTCTAGGTGGATGGATGTTTGGTGTAACTCTACATTTGACTACATCAGTGCTGCCTCCCTCTTCTGTTGTTCCCTCCAGAACCAGCAGTGGATCTCATAGTTATCATCCTGGGGGTGTCTTTAGCTGTGTGTGTTGTGTTGATCATTATCCTCATCTGTACCAGAAAGACACGGACAGGGTGTGAGAATTGTAAAGGTAAACGTTGTATATTTGAACTGGAGATTTATGGAATGGTAAAAGCTATAGACGGCAATTTTGGTATTAGGCCCTGGAAGTTCATTCTAATGAATGTTACTTTGTCATCGAACAGTGAGTGTTACCTATCACGGACATGACAAGACAACTGCAGAACAGTCAAGTGGCCAGGTACAGTTGAACCAAATACTATATTCATTAATGTAACAATATAGGCACTTCCATGACACAATTAAAGTAGCCTATGTGTGGCTTTTATATGCAGATTATCTCCTTTTGTTCTCTTGTAGTACATTTCATGTTACAATTACTTATGTATTAAGATTCTTCGCAGGAAGGTGAAGACTTGAACTATGCTGCTCTGCAGTTCTCTGAGATGAAAGGTAAAAGAGGAAGAAGGAAGAGAGAAACCCCACAGGAGAGTGTGTACTCTGATGTGAGGGGTTCTGACTAGGAGGGAAGTGGTCAATAGGAAATCAGTTTGTAAACATTGTTGAGGTGGCAGTTTAGGTTAGCTTATTATGTTGTATATTATTAAGTCTGATAGTAATAATCATGTGTTTGTGATTTCTTAGTTTCAAAATAGTGTTTGTGGTCACTATATCTTCAGTGTGCAAGGTTACTCTGTGGCACAGTGATGCAACAAGTACTGTGGCTACACTGGTTAGCATTCAATAAATGTTTCTAAACATAGTTTTGTATAAGGTTAAGCTAATTCACAGTGATTTCGGGATCTGGGATTGTTGTGGTATAATTTACATGACAAAGCAATTTCAGTAGAGTTATTAAATGTAACTACATTGCATTAATAAACACCAGTGGTAAGTGTGTTTAATGTGATTTAGGCTGTGCATGAGATACTTTAGTTATCACTTCCTGTCGTAGTCTGCATGCAGGTAGTGGACTAGACTGGACATTATTCTTGTGCAAATATTCAAATGTTTCCCCTCTATTGAGTAATGATGAGTCCTTTTATACAATCCCTACTGTAAAATGATGTATTAGCCTGCAAACTCAAACTCCCCTAACCTCCTATTCAGATATGTCTCTTCCTCTTCCTGGTTGTGGTTGTCAGGACGATGAAGGTCACAGGACGCTACAAATACTGTTGCCATTCAGCACCAAAACTCTGTCAATAAAAATAAACTGCAACTCTGACCAGTTAAAGTCAAGGCCTGTTTCTTTCTCATATGTTTACAGAAATGGTACATTAGGTTTATGTCCTTTGTAAGGCAACTGTATCTGTCTGAATCAAAGCAAATACAGTTGACCAAGGCTTTAAGTGTAGCAACTGACCTTAAACACACAGTCATATTATTTACATGTGAGAATAGTACATGCATACAGATAAATTAATGAGGGCAAGCACTAGTAGTACCGTGGTAAAGCATGTTTCTAATGCACATCAGTGTTTTTTTGCTTATTGGTGGATTTGTCACAGGAAGTCCACTCCACCAATCAGGTTGCATCTCAATCGAGACAACATTTCAGCTCATAAGTTTAAAGTCAGAAAAGACAAACTATCATGGCAAAGCCTCAAGATGATCTCAGTCAGACATATCTGTGTACTTCTTCTCTCTCAGCTGTGTAAGTGTATATTTTATCATTTATCAGTTACACTATTTTGAATTGTTACAAGTAGATCATCTGACAATTCACAAACTATGTATTAACTGGGTACTAATAGCATCTCTGCTGATTTTCAACAACTGGTTTGGGTTAGATTACACCAATTGAAGATTTATGAATAGTTAATTGGGACTCAATTATAATTTCTGTTGTATATGGATTATACAAACACATTTCACATACAAAATATAATACAATACTTGTATTTACCGGAGAAAAGTAACTATAAAATCTGTGCGGAAAACATGGTACTAAAGAGGATACCTTCTTCCCAGCTGGCAGAGTGATTCTGCCTTGGAAAGTTGATATCTGAGAGAAAATGATATCATCTTACAAATGGTTTTCCCATGTTCTAGATCTGATTCAAAGTGAGGATGTTCACCAACATATTCCCTTGACCACAGCTGAACACGGTGGAACTGTAACACTGCAGTGTTTGATATCAGGAGACTATCGAATGATATACTGGTACAAGCAAACCCTTGGACATATGCCCCAACATGTAGCGTATAAAATTACATTTCAAGAAACTTCAAGTCTTTTGGAAGAACGTATCTCTGCAAAAATGGTTGGTAGTAATTATGATCTAAACATCCAAAATATAACCAGTTCAGACGAGGGAATATACTTCTGTCAAACCGGAACAATATATGGGATGAATTTCAGAAACGGCACCTTTGTGACTGTGAGGGGTATGTATCCCACCGTAGATAGATGTTTAACAATATTATATTAGCAGATTTGATTTTCATTTTTGTTAATATGTCACCAAGTGCAATGTTCTTTTTCATTGTAAATATTCAGGTAACCATCTTCAGAGAACTGACTACCAGACAGTGTTGCAGCAGCCAGAGTCTGAGCCAGTCCATCCAGGAGACTCTGTGTCTCTGCAGTGTTCAGTCCTCTCTGAGTCTTGTACAGGACAACACAGTGTGTTCTGGTTCAGAGCCGGGGCAGGAGAATCCCATCCAGGACTCCTTTACACCCAAGGAGACAGGAGTGAAGAGTGTGAGAAGAGACCTGAGACTCCCTCTCCTACACGGAGCTGTGTCTACAGCCTCTCCAAGAACAACTTCAGCTCCTCTGATTCTGGGACTTACTACTGTGCAGTGGCCACATGTGGAGAGATACTGTTTGGCAATGGAACAAGATTGGATGTTGGTAGGTAATGAATATGAGTCTAGGTGGATGGATGTTTGGTGTAACTTTACATTTGACTACATCAGTACTGCCTCCCTCTTCTGTTGTTCCCTCCAGAACCAGCAGTGGATCTCATAGTTATCGTCCTGGTGGTGTCTTTAGCTGTGTGTGTTGTGTTGATCATTATCCTCATCTGTACCAGAAAGACACGGACAGTGTGTGAGAATTGTAAAGGTAAACATATATTTGAACTGGAGATTTATGGAACGATAAAAGCAATAGACGGCAATTTTGGTATGAGGCCCTGGAAGTTCATTCTAATGAATGTTACTTTGTCATCAAACAGTGAGTGTTACCTATCACGGACATGACAAGACAACTGCAGAACAGTCAAGTGGCCAGGTAAAGTTGAACCAAATACTACATTCATTAATGTAACAATATAGGCTCTTCCATGACGCAATTAAAGTAGCCTATGTGTGGCTTTTATATGTCGATGATATCCTTTTGTTCTCTTGTAGTACATATCATGTTACAGTTACTTATGTATTAACATTCTTCACAGGAAGGTGAAGACTTGAACTATGCTGCTCTGCAGTTCTCTGAAATGAAAGGTAAAAGAGGAAGAAGGAAGAGAGAGACCCCACAGGAGAGTGTGTACTCTGATGTGAGGGGTTCTGACTAGGAGGGAAGTGGTCAATAGGAAATCAGTTTGTAAACATTGTTGAAGTGGCAGTTTAGGTTAGCTTATTATGTTGGATTTTATTAAGTCTGATCATGTGTTTGGGATTTCTTTGTTTCAAAATAGTGTATGTGGTCACTAGAAATTCAGTGTGCAAGTTACTCTGTGGCACAGTGATGCAACAAATACTGTGGTTACACTGTGGCTACAATGCGGCTAGCATTCAATAAATGTGTCTATACATAGTTTTGTATAAGGTTAGGCTAATTCACAGTGATTTGGGGTTATTAAATGTAACTATGTTGTATTAATAAACACCAGTAGTAAGTGTGTTTAAAGCTATTCAGTCTGTGCTTGAGGTACTTAGTTATCACTTCCTGTAGCAGTCTGCATGCAGGTAGTGGACTAGATTGGACATTACTCTTGTGCAAATATTGAAATGTTTCCCTTGTATTGAGTAATGATGAGTCCTTTTATACAATCCCTACTGTAAAATTATGTATTTGCCTGCAAACTCAATCTCACCCAACCTCCTATTCAGATATGTCTCTTCCTCTTCCTGGTTGTGGTTGTCATGACGATGAAGGTCACAGGACGCTACAAATACAGTTGCCATTCAGCACCAAAACTCTGACATTTAAAAAATTAAACTGAAACTTTGACCAATTATGATATTTAAAAAAAAGATTCTGCAACCAGCTACCACACCTAATATCTTCTCAGTCATGAGCTGGTCCCCCTATAGAGCTACCAAGTCTAAAGTCAAAGCCTATGTTTTGCTTATATGTTGACAGAAATGTTACAATAGGTTTGTGTCCTTTGTAAGGCAACTGTATCTGTCTGAATCAAAGCAAATATAGTTGACCAATGCTGAGAAATAATGATATATCAAACATGTATTCAACCTTTATTTACTTGCAAATAAAAGTTGGAAAACCATAACATGATTAAACTCATCCAACCAATCGGATATATTCTTTATGTTAAATGCCTTGAACATCTTAACAAACTTTTCTCTTCAGTAGGCACTAACTAACACACTGCAGGAAAGAACAGCACTTTCATTTGATAAAGGAAACATAACATGGAATTGACTTTATGGTGACCTGGCAATCAATTGTTTGTTTTTTTAAGTAAAGGAACATATCATGAACAGTCAGATGAAAGGTTAATGTGTATATGAATACCTACATGAAGGCATGCAAAACTGGGACTATGCTAATGCATGTTCTTAATGTACATAAGTGCTTTCTTTAGGCTATTGGTGGATTTGTCACAGGAAGTCCCTTCCACCAATCAGGTTGCATCTGAATCCAGGCCAAAGTTCGGTTCATAAACTATGAGTGAAAACAGACAAACTGTCTTTCCAAAGCACCAAGATGATCTCAGTCAGACATATCTGTGTACTTCTTCTCTCTCAGCAGTGTAAGTGTATATTTTATCAGTTACACTATTTTGAATTGTTACAATTAGATCATCTGACAATTCACAAACTATGTATTAACTGGGTACTAATAGCATCTCTGCTGATTTTCAACAACTGGTTCGGGTTAGATTACACCAATTGAAGATTTATGAATAGTTAATTGGGACTCAATTATAATTTCAGTTGTATATGGATTATTCAAACATGTTTCACATACAATATAATCTTTTATACTAATAATTGGTGGACTGAAAATATTGTTGAACAAAATACTTGTATTTACCAGAGAAAAGTAACTATAAAATCTGGGCGGAAAACATGGTTCTAAAGAGGATACCTTCTTCCCAGCTGGCAGAGTGATTCTGCCTTGGAAAGTTGATATCTGAGAGAAAATGATATCATCTTAAAAATGGTTTTCCCATGTTCTAGATCTGATTCAAAGTGAGGATGTTCACCAACATATTCCTTTAACCACAGCTGAACACGGTGGAATTGTAACACTGCAATGTGTGATATCAGAAGAAGATCAAATGCTATACTGGTACAAGCAAACTATTGGACATTTGCCCCAACATGTAGCGTATAAAATTACATTTCAAGAAACTTCAAGTCTTTTGGAAGAACGTATCTCTGCAAAAATGGTTGGTAGTAATTATGATCTAAACATCCAAAATATAACTAGTTCAGACGAGGGAATATACTTCTGTCAAACCGGAACAATATATGGGATGAATTTCAGAAACGGCACCTTTGTGACTGTGAGGGGTACGTATCCCACCGTAGATAGATGTTTAACAATATTATATTAGCAGATTTGATCTTCATTTTTGTTAATATGTCACCAAGTGCAATGTTCTTTTTCATTGTAAATATACAGGTAACCATCTTCAGAGAACTGACTACCAGACAGTGTTGCAGCAGCCAGAGTCTGAGCCAGTCCATCCAGGAGACTCTGTGACTCTGCAGTGTTCAGTTCTCTCTGAGTCTTGTACAGGACAACACAGTGTGTTCTGGTTCAGAGCCGGGGCAGGAGAATCCCATCCAGGACTCCTTCACACCCAAGGAGACAGGAGTGAAGAGTGTGAGAAGAGACCTGAGACTCCCTCTCCTACACGGAGCTGTGTCTACAGCCTCTCCAAGAACAACCTCAGCTTCTCTGATTCTGGGACTTACTACTGTGCAGTGGCCACATGTGGAGAGATACTGTTTGGCAATGGAACAAGACTGGATGTTGGTAGGTAATGAATATGATTCTAGGTGGATGGATGTTTGGTATAACTCTACATTTGACTACATCAGTGCTGCCTCCCTCTTCTGTTGTTCCCTCCAGAACCAGCAGTGGATCTCATAGTTATCGTCCTGGTGGTGTCTTTAGCTGCGTGTGTTGTGTTGATCATTATCCTCATCTGTACCAGAAAGACACGGATTGTGTGTGAGAATTGTAAAGGTAAACGTTGTATATTTGAGCTGGAGATTTATGGAACGATAAAAGCTATAGACAATATTTTTATTAATGTGACATTGTCATTAAACAGAGAGAACTGCCTCTCATGGACATGACAAGAAAACTGCTGAAAAGTCAAGTGTTCTGGTAAAACATTTTTTTTTCTAAGTCCAGACCAACACATACAGTTTATATGCTGTATAAACATACATATACAATATTAAAACATAAACTGTATATACTGTATGATACAGGTCTTTAGTGTTTACATTCAATATTGTAACAATATTTAGGCTTTACCAGGATGCACCTAAAGTGTATGTGGTTTTTCTCTGACTGTTAACTTTACTGATTTCAACCTGTCATTTTACCATAACTTATGAACTATGATCATTTACAGGATGAATATGAAGAGAAGTTAAATGCAGCTCTGCATTTCTTTGGGGCGAGAGGTAAAACCGATGAGAGAGAGACCACACAGAATATATATTCTACTGTGAGGTATTCTGAATGGAAATGAAGTGATCAATTACAAATCAATATGTAAATGTTGTTAGGGTAGCGGTTAAGGTTAGCTCATTGTGTTGTATTATATCAACTCTGATATTAACAATAATGTGTCCTAGTGATTTTGAGTTGTAGATTTTCAGCCTGCACATCCGGGTGTACTATGAGCTGCAATGCTACTGGAACTGTGGTTACAATGTGGTTAGCTCCCAACAAATGTTTCTTTACATGTTTTTGAAAGTTGTTTCTGTAAATGTTGTGAAAGGAGCAGTGTAAGTATAGAGTGATTTATGGATCTGTGATTGTAATAGTATAACGGCCATCATAATTTAATATCAGTATAGTTATTTTTCATTGTAACTGTGTTATCTTGATTGACTTCCTGGTTGTGGTTGTCATGATGATGAAGGTGAAATTAGCATAGACTACAAGCTCTGTTGCCATACAGCACCAACAAAAAAACTGACAGTCTGATATTTCAAAACACTTTGACTGAAACCTGCTTCCACACCTCACCTCTTCTCAGTCATGAGCTGGTCCCTCTATAGAGCTACCAAGTCCAAAGTCGAGGTCTGTGTTTTGCTTATATGTTGACAGAAATGTTACATTTGGTTTATGTCCTTTGCAAGGCAACTATATCTGTCTGAATCAAAGCAAATATAGTTGACCGGGGCTGAGAAATAATGATACATAGAACATGTATTCAACATTTATATAATTGCAAATAAAAGTTAGAAAACCATTACATGATTAAACTCATCCAACCAATCAGGTTTATTCTTCATTCTTTATGGTGACCTGGCATCAATTGTTCGTTTTTTTAAGTAAAGGAATGGATCATGAACAGTTAGACGAAAGGTTTATGTGTATATGAATACCTACATGAAGGCATGCACAACTGGGACTATGCTAATGCATGTTCTTAATGTACATAAGTGCTTTCTTTAGCCTATTGGTGGATAAGTCACAGGAAGTCCCTTCCACCAATCAGGTTGCATCTGAATCCAGGCCAAAGTTCGGTTCATAAACTATGAGTGAAAACAGACAAACTGTCTTTCCAAAGCACCAAGATGATCTCAGTCAGACATATCTGTGTACTTCTTCTCTCTCAGCAGTGTAAGTGTATATTTTATCAGTTACACTATTTTGAATTGTTACAATTAGATCATCTGACAATTCACAAACTATGTATTAACTGGGTACTAATAGCATCTCTGCTGATTTTCAACAACTGGTTCGGGTTAGATTACACCAATTGAAGATTTATGAATAGTTAATTGGGACTCAATTATAATTTCAGTTGTATATGGATTATTCAAACATGTTTCACATACAATATAATCTTTTATACTAATAATTGGTGGACTGAAAATATTGTTGAACAAAATACTTGTATTTACCAGAGAAAAGTAACTATAAAATCTGGGCGGAAAACATGGTTCTAAAGAGGATACCTTCTTCCCAGCTGGCAGAGTGATTCTGCCTTGGAAAGTTGATATCTGAGAGAAAATGATATCATCTTAAAAATGGTTTTCCCATTTTCTAGATCTGATTCAAAGTGAGGATGTTCACCAACATATTCCTTTAACCACAGCTGAACACGGTGGAACTGTAACACTGCAATGTGTGATATCAGAAGAAGATCGAATGCTATACTGGTACAAGCAAACTATTGGACATTTGCCCCAACATGTAGCGTATAAAATTACATTTCAAGAAACTTCAAGTCTTTTGGAAGAACGTATCTCTGCAAAAATGGTTGGTAGTAATTATGATCTAAACATTCAAAATATAACTAGTTCAGACGAGGGAATATACTTCTGTCAAACCGGAACAATATATGGGATGAATTTCAGAAACGGCACCTTTGTGACTGTGAGGGGTACGTATCCCACCGTAGATAAATGTTTAACAATATTATATTAGCAGATTTGATCTTCATTTTTGTTAATATGTCACCAAGTGCAATGTTCTTTTTCATTGTAAATATACAGGTAACCATCTTCAGAGAACTGACTACCAGACAGTGTTGCAGAAGCCAGAGTCTGAGCCAGTCCACCCAGGAGACTCTGTGACTCTGCAGTGCTCAGTCCTCTCTGAGTCCTGTACAGGACAACACAGTGTGTTCTGGTTCAGAGCCGGGGCAGGAGAATCCCATCCAGGACTCCTTTACACCCAAGGAGACAGGAGTGAAGAGTGTGAGAAGAGACCTGAGACTCCCCCTCCTACACGGAGCTGTGTCTACAGCCTCTCCAAGAACAACTTCAGCTCCTCTGATTCTGGGACTTACTACTGTGCAGTGGCCACATGTGGAGAGATACTGTTTGGCAATGGAACAAGACTGGATGTTGGTAGGTAATGAACATGAGTCTAGGTGGATGGATGTTTGGTGTAACTCCACATTTGACTACATCAGTGCTGCCTCCCTCTTCTGTTTTTCCCTCCAGAACCAGCAGTGGATCTCATAGTTATCGTCCTGGTGGTGTCTTCAGCTGTGTGTGTTGTGTTGATCATTATCCTCATCTGTACCAGAAAGACACGGACAGTGTGTGAGAATTGTAAAGGTAAACGTTGTATATTTGAGCTGGAGATTTATGGAACGTAAAAAATATAAATGGAAATTTTGGTATGAGGCCCTAGAAGTTCATTCTAATGAATGTTACTTTGTCATTGAACAGTGAGTGTTACCTATCACGGACATGACAAGACAACTGCAGAACAGTCAAGTGGCCAGGTAAAGTTGAACCAAATACTATATTCATTAATGTAACAATATAGGCTCTTCCATGACGCAATTAAAGTAGCCTATGTGTGGCTTTTATATGCAGATGATCTCCTTTAGTTCTTTGTAATACATTTCATGTTACAGTTACTTACATATTGAGATTATTCACAGGAAGGTGAAGACTTGAACTATGCTGCTCTGCAGTTCTCTGAGATGAAAGGTAAAAGAGGAAGAAGGAAGAGAGAGACCCCACAGGAGAGTGTGTACTCTGATGTGAGGGGTTCTGACTAGGAGGGAAGTGGTCAACAGGAAATCAGTTTGTAAACATTGTTGAAGTGGCAGTTAACCTTAGCTCATAATGTTGTATTTTATTGACTCTGATATTAACAATAATGTGTCCGAGTGAGTTTCAGTTGTAGATTTTCAGTCTGCACATCCGAGTGTAGTATGAGCTGCAATGCTACTGTAACTGTGGTTACAATGTTAGCGCCCAACAAATGTTTCCCAACATATATTTGAAAGTTGTTTCTATAAATGTTTTTGAAAGGAGCAGTGTAAGTATAGAGTGCTTTTTGGATCTGTGATTGTAATAGTATAACGGACATCACTTAATATCAGTATAGTTATTTTTAATTGTAACTGTTATCTTGATAAGTTTCCTGGTTGTGGTTGTCATGATGATGAAGGTCAATTTAGCATAGGCTACAAGGGCTGTTGCTATACAGCACAAATAAAAAAAACTGACCGAGTTTAATATTTTAAAACAGTTTGACTGAAACCTGCTTCCACACCTCACCTCTTCTCAGTCATGAGCTGGTCCCTCTATAGAGCTACCAAGTGTCAGGGTTGGGGACAGGACTCAGGCGCAGAAACTGGAACTTGTGCAGAATGATTTCTTTAATAAACAAAAAAAGCAGACCGGGCTGGCATAAGAGAAAAAACAACAATCCAGCAGGGAGAGGAAGGTCGGGCTGGTCTTTGTAGGTGGTTGATGAGATGATCGTTGACAGGTGCGCCGATGAGTGAATGGTGTAAGGTGTGGGGAGAGAACAGGAGGGTATGTCCACAAACTGAGGAAAGCGAGGGTGACAAACAGAAAAACGAAACAAGATCACACCCACACCGGACTAACGCTGGGTGGGCGTGACACCAAGTGTAAAGTCAAGACTTGTGTTTTGCTTATATGTTGACAGAAATGTTACATTTGGTTTATGATCTTTGCAAGGCGACTGTAAATATCTGAATCAAAGCAAATATAGTTGACCGGGGCTGAGCAATAATGATACATCAAATATGTATTCAACGTTTATTTAATTGCAAATAAAATATGGAAAACCATAACATGATTAAACTCATCCAACCAATTGGGTTTATTCTTTATGTTAAATGCCTTGAACATCTCAACAACCTTTTCTCTTCAGTAGGCACTAACACACTGCAGGAAAGAACAGCACCTTCATTTGATAAAGGAAACATAACATGGAATTGACTATGTTGACTTGGCAATACATTGCTTGATTTTTAAGTAAAGGAACATATCATGAACAGTCAGATGAAAGGTTAATGTGTATATGAATACCTACATGAAGGCATGCAAAACTGGGACTATGCTAATGCATGTTCTTAATGTACATAAGTGCTTTCTTTAGGCTATTGGTGGATTTCTCACAGGAAGTCACTTCCACCAATCAGGTTGCATCTGAATCCAGGCCAAAGTTCTGCTCATGAGTTAAAAGTCAGAAAAGACAAACTATCATGGTAAAGCACCAAGATGATCTCAGTCAGACATATCTGTGTACTTCTTCTCTCTCAGCTGTGTAAGTGTATATTTTATCAGTTATCAGTTACACTATTTTGAATTGTTACATATAGATCAACTGTCGATACTCAAACTAAGTATTAACTGGGTACTAAAGACATCTCTGTTGATTTTTAACAACTGGTTCGGGTTAGATTACATCAATTTAAGATTTATGAATAGTTAATTGGGTCTTTATGACAATTGATATTGTATATGGATGATCAAAATATGTTTCACATATAATACAGAGAATAGCTTCTTCCCAGTTGGCAGAGTGATTCTGCCCTGGCAAGTTGATGTCTAAGAGAAAATTTGATTGTCTTACAAAATGTTTTCCCATGTTCTAGATCTTATTTAAAGTGAGGATGTTCACCAACATATTCCCTTGACCACAGCTGAACACGGTGGAACTGTAACACTGCAGTGTGTGATATCAGGAGACTATCAAATGATATACTGGTACAAGCAAACCCTTGGACATATGCCCCAAATATTATTGTTTAAAAGTCCAAATAAACCAAATTCAAATGTTTTGGGAGATTCTCTGCGTTTCTCTGCAGAAATAGTTAATGAGAATTATGTTTTTAAAATAAAAAATATAACCAGTTCAGACGAGGGAATATACTTCTGTCAAACCGAAACGATATATGGGACAAATTTCAGAAGCGGCACCTTTGTGACTGTGAGGGGTACGTATCCCACCGTAGATAGATGTTTAACAATAATATATTAGCAGATTTTATTGACATTTTGTTAAAATGTCACCAAGTGCAATTTTCTTTTTCATTGTAAATATCCAGGTAAACATCTTCAGAGAACTGACTACCAGACAGTGCTGCAGCAGCCAGAGTCTGAGCCAGTCCATCCAGGAGACTCTGTGACTCTGCAGTGTTCAGTCGTCTCTGAATCCTGTGCAGGACAACACAGTGTGTTCTGGTTCAGAGCCGGGGCAGGAGAATCCCATCCAGGACTCCTTTACACCCAAGGAGACAGGAGTGAAGAGTGTGAGAAGAGACCTGAGACTCCCTCTCCTACACGGAGCTGTGTCTACAGCCTCTCCAAGAACAACCTCAGCTCCTCTGATTCTGGGACTTATTACTGTGCAGTGGCCACATGTGGAGAGATACTGTTTGGCAATGGAACAAGACTGGATGTTGGTAGGTAATGAACATGAGTCTAGGTGGATGGATGTTTGGTGTAACTCTACATTTGACTACATCAGTGCTGCTTCCCTCTTTTGTTGTTCCCTCCAGAACCAGCAGTGGATCTCATAGTTATCGTCCTGGTGGTGTCTTTAGCTGTGTGTGTTGTGTTGATCATTATCCTCATCTGTACCAGAAAGACACGGACAGTGTGTGAGAATTGTAAAGGTAAAAGTTGTATATTTGAACTGGAGATTTATGGAATGGTAAAAGCTATAGACGGCAATTTTGGTATGAGGCCCTGGAAGTTCATTATAATGAATGTTACTTTGTCAACGAACAGTGAGTGTTACCTATCACGGACATGACAAGATAACTGCAGAACAGTCAGGTGGCCAGGTACAGTTGAACCAAATACTATTTTCATGTATGTAACAATATGGGCTCTTCGATGAAACAATTAAATTAGCCTGTTTGGCTTTTATATGTCGATAATCTCCTTTTGTTCTCTTGTAGTACATTTCATGTTACAGTTACTTATACATTGTGATTCTTCACAGGAAGGTGAAGACTTGAACTATGCTGCTCTGCAGTTCTCTGAGATGAAAGGTAAAAGAGGAAGAAGGAAGAGAGAGACCCCACAGGAGAGTGTGTACTCTGATGTGAGGGGTTCTGACTGGGAGGGAAGTGGTCAATAGGAAATCAGTTTGTAAACATTGTTGAAGTGGCAGTTAACCTTAGCTCATAATGTTGTATTTTATTGACTCTGATATTAACAATAATGTGTCCGAGTGAGTTTCAGTTGTAGATTTTCAGTCTGCACATCCGAGTGTAGTATGAGCTGCAATGCTACTGTAACTGTGGTTACAATGTTAGCGCCCAACAAATGTTTCCCAACATATATTTGAAAGTTGTTTCTATAAATGTTTTTGAAAGGAGCAGTGTAAGTATAGAGTGCTTTTTGCATCTGTGATTGTCATAGTATAGCAGACATCATTTAATATCAGTGTAGTTATTTTTAATTGTAACTTATCTTGATAAGTTTCCTGGTTGTGGTTGTCATGATGATGAAGGTCAATTTAGCATAGGCTACAAGGGATGTTGCTATACAGCACAAATAAAAAAAACTGACTGAGTTTGATATTTCAAAACAGTTTGAACTTCCACACCTCACCTCTTCTCAGTCATGAGCTGGTCCCTCTATAGAGCTACCAAGTGTCAGGGTTGGGGACAGGACTCAGGCGCAGAAACTGGAACTTGTGCAGAATGATTTCTTTAATAAACAAAAAAAGCAGACCGGGCTGGCATAAGAGAAAAAACAACAATCCAGCAGGGAGAGGAAGGTCGGGCTGGTCTTTGTAGGTGGTTGACGAGCTGATAGTTGACAGGTGCGCTGATGAGTGACTGGTGTAAGGTGTGGGGAGCGAACAGGAGGGTGTGTCCACAAACTGGGGAAAGCGAGGGTGACAAACAGAAAAACAAAACAAGATCACACCCACACCGGACTAATGCTGGGTGGGCGTGACACCAAGTGTAAAGTCAAGACTTGTGTTTTGCTTATATGTTGACAGAAATGTTACATTTGGTTTATGATCTTGCAAGGCGACTGTAAATATCTGAATCAAAGCAAATATAGTTGACCGGGGCTGAGCAATAATGATACATCAAACATGTATTCAACGTTTATTTAATTGCAAATAAAATATGGAAAACCATAACATGATTAAACTCTTCCAACCAATTGGGTTTATTCTTTATGTTAAATGCCTTGAACATCTCAACAACCTTTTCTCTTCAGTAGGCACTAACACACTGCAGGAAAGAACAGCACCTTCATTTGATAAAGGAAACATAACATGGAATTGACTTTATGTTGACTTGGCAATAAATTGCTTGATTTTTAAGTAAAGGAATGTATCATGAACAGTCAGATGAAAGGTTAATGTGTATATGGATCCCTACATGAAGGCATGCACAACTGGGACTATGCTAATGTATGTTCTTAATGTACATAAGTGCTTTCTTTAGCCTATTGGTGGATTTGTCACAGGAAGTCCCTTCCACCAATCAGGTTGCATCTGAATCCAGGCCAAAGTTCTGCTCATGAGTTAAAAGTCAGAAAAGACAAACCATCATCGCAAAGCACCAAGATGATCTTAATCAGACATATCTGTGTACTCCTTCTCTCTCAACAGTGTAAGTGTGTATTTTATAAGTTACATTATTTTGGATTGTGTCATGTAGGTCAACTGTAGATTCTCAGATTATCAAGAAAGCTTTTACAGTGCCAACTGCATCTCTGATGGTTTTGAACAACTGTTTTTTTTTTTTTTGGCCAATTTAAGAATTGTAGTTAATTGAATATCTAAAATAATCAATACTGTCGATGTACTATCTAAAAAAGCGTTGTTTTGTTATCTCATGTAATTGTACTTATTAATAATGAGTGGAATTAAAATATGTAAATACTAACAGCCTGTGTTCATGAAGCAATGTTGTTATGAAATCTGGAAACAAAACATGGTACAAAAATGGGTACCTTTTATTCAAGCTGGCGGACTGAGTCTGCACAGTTAAGTTAAAGTCTGAGTAAAAATGATGTCCTCTAAAAATGTTTCACCATTTTCTAGATCTGATTCAAAGTGAGGATGTTCACCAACATATTCCTTTGACCACAGTTGAACACGGTGGGACTGTAACACTGCGGTGTGTGATATCAGAAGAAGATCAAATGATGTACTGGTACAAGCAAACTCTTGGACATTTGCCCCAACGTGTAGCGGCTCAAATGAAATTTCAAGAAACTTCAAGTCTTTTGGGAAAACGTATCTCTGCAAATATGGATGGTAGTAATTATGATCTAAACATCCAAAATATAACTAGTTCAGACGAGGGAATATACTTCTGTACAACCGGAACACAGTATAGGATGGAATTCAAAAACGGCACCTTTGTTACTGTAAGGGGTATGTATACCATCGTAGTTTATAAACGATATTTTATGAGCAGGCTATGTTGTATTCATGATTTTTTCATTGTAAACATTCAGGTAACCATCTTCAGAGATCTCACTACAAAATAGTGTTGCAGCAGCCAGAGTCTGAGCCAGTCCATCCAGGAGACTCTGTGACTCTGCAGTGTTCAGTCCTCTCTGAGTCCTGTACAGGACAACACAGTGTGTTCTGGTTCAGAGCCGGGGCAGGAGAATCCCATCCAGGACTCCTTTACACCCAAGGAGACAGGAGTGAAGAGTGTGAGAAGAGACCTGAGACTCCCCCTCCTACACGGAGCTGTGTCTACAGCCTCTCCAAGAACAACCTCAGCTCCTCTGATTCTGGGACTTACTACTGTGCAGTGGCCACATGTGGAGAGATACTGTTTGGCAATGGAACAAGACTGGATGTTGGTAGGTAATGAATATGATTCTAGGTGGAGTGATGTTTGGTGTAACTCTACATTTGACTACATCAGTGCTGCCTCCCTCTTCTGTTGTTCCCTCCAGAACCAGCAGTGGATCTCATAGTTATCGTCCTGGGGGTGTCTTTAGCTGTGTGTGTTGTGTTGATCATTATCCTCATCTGTACCAGAAAGACACGGACAGTGTGTGAGAATTGTAAAGGTAAACGTTGTATATTTGAACTGGAGATTTATGGAATGGTAAAAGCTATATACGGCAATTTTGGTATGAGGCCCTGGAAGTTCATTCTAATGAATGTTACTTTGTCATCGAACAGTGAGTGTTACCTATCACGGACATGACAAGACAACTGCAGAACCGTTAAGTGGCCAGGTACAGTTGAACCAAATACTATTTTCATTCATGTAACAATATGGGCTCTTCCATGACACAATTAAATTAGCCTATGTGTGGCTTTTATATGTCAATGATATCCTTTTGTTCTCTTGTAGTACATATCATGTTACAGTTACTTATGTATTAAGATTCTTCACAGGAAGGTGAAGACTTGAACTATGCTGCTCTGCAGTTCTCTGTGATGAAAGGTAAAAGAGGAAGAAGGAAGAGAGAGACCCCACAGGAGAGTGTGTACTCTGATGTGAGGGGTTCTGACTGTGAGGAAAGTGGTCAATAGGAAATCAGTTTGTAAACATTGTTGAAGTGGCAGTTTAGGTTAGCTTATTATGTTGGATTTTATTAAGTCTGATCATGTGTTTGGGATTTCTTTGTTTCAAAATAGTGTATGTGGTCACTAGTAATCCAGTGTGCAAGGTTACTCTGTGGCACAGTGATGCAACAAATACTGTGGCTACACTGCGGCTAGCATTCAATAAATGTGTCTATACATAGTTTTGTATAAGGTTAGGCTAATTCACATTGATTTGGGGTTATTAAATGTAACTATGTTGTTTTAATAAACACCAGTAGTAAGTGTGTTTAAAGCTATTCAGTCTGTGCTTGAGGTACTTAGTTATCACTTCCTGTAGCAGTCTGCATGCAGGTAGTGGACTAGATTGGACATTACTCTTGTGCAAATATTGAAATGTTTCCCCTGTATTGAGTAATGATGAGTCCTTTTATACAATCCCTACTGTAAAATTATGTATTTGCCTGCAAACTCAATCTCACCCAACCTCCTATTCAGATATGTCTCTTCCTCTTCCTGGTTGTGGTTGTCATGACGATGAAGGTCACAGGACGCTACAAATACAGTTGCCATTCAGCACCAAAACTCTGAGAATAAAAAAATTAAACTGAAACTTTGACGAATTATGATATTTAAAAAAAAGATTCTGCAACCAGCTACCACACCTAATATCTTCTCAGTCATGAGCTGGTCCCCCTATAGAGCTACCAAGTCTAGAGTCAAAGCCTATGTTTTGCTTATATGTTGACAGAAATGTTACAATAGGTTTATGTCCTTTGTAAGGCAACTGTATCTGTCTGAATCAAAGCAAATATAGTTGACCAATGCTGAGAAATAATGATATATCAAACATGTATTCAACCTTTATTTACTTGCAAATAAAAGTTGGAAAACCATAACATGATTAAACTCATCCAACCAATCGGTATATTCTTTATGTTAAATGCCTTGAACATCTTAACAAAATTTTCTCTTCAGTAGGCACTAACTAACACACTGCAGGAAAGAACAGCACTTTCATTTGATAAAGGAAACATAACATGGAATTGACTTTATGGTGACCTGGCAATCAATTGTTTTTTTTTTAAGTAAAGGAACGTATCATGAACAGTCAGATGAAAGGTTAATGTGTATATGAATACCTACATGAAGGCATGCAAAACTGGGACTATGTTAATGCATGTTCTTAATGTACATAAGTGCTTTCTTTAGCCTATTGGTGGATTTGTCACAGGAAGTCCCTTCCACCAATCAGGTTGCATCTGAATCCAGGCCAAAGTTCTGCTCATGAGTTAAAAGTCAGAAAAGACAAACTATCATGGCAAAGCACCAAGATGATCTCAGTCAGACATATCTGTGTACTTCTTCTCTCTCAGCTGTGTAAGTGTATATTTTATCAGTTATCAGTTACACTATTTTGAATTGTTACATATAGATCAACTGTCGATACTCAAATTAAGTATTAACTGGGAACTAAAGACATCTCTGTTGATTTTTAACAACTGGTTCGGGTTAGATTACATCAATTTAAGATTTATGAATAGTTAATTGGGTCTTTATGACAATTGATATTGTATATGGATGATCAAAATATGTTTCACATATAATACAGAGAATAGCTTCTTCCCAGTTGGCAGAGTGATTCTGCCCTGGCAAGTTGATGTCTAAGAGAAAATTTGATTGTCTTACAAAATGTTTTCCCATGTTCTAGATCTGATTCAAAGTGAGGATGTTCACCAACATATTCCCTTGACCACAGCTGAACACGGTGGAACTGTAACACTGCAGTGTGTGATATCAGGAGACTATCCAATGATATACTGGTACAAGCAAACCCTTGGACATATGCCCCAACTTTTAGCGTTTAATAGTCCAAATAAACCAAATTTAAATGTTTTGGGAGATTCTCTGCGTTTCTCTGCAGAAATGGTTAATGAGAATTCTGTTTTAAAAATAAAGTACATAACCAGTTCAGACGAAGGAATATACTTCTGTCAAACCGGAACGATGTTTAGGATGAATTTCAGAAACGGCACCTTTGTGACTGTGAGGGGTACGTATCCCACAGTAGATAGATGTTAAACAACATTATATTAGCAGATTTTATATATTTTTTTGTTAATATGTCACCAAGTGCAATGTTCTTTTTCATTGTAAATATTCAGGTAACCATCTTCTGAGATCTCACTACCAGACCGTGTTGCAGCAGCCAGAGTCTGAGCCAGTCCACCCAGGAGACTCTGTGACTCTGCAGTGTTCAGTCCTCTCTGAGTCCTGTACAGGACAACACAGTGTGTTCTGGTTCAGAGCCGGGGCAGGAGAATCCCATCCAGGACTCCTTTACACCCAAGGAGACAGGAGTGAAGAGTGTGAGAAGAGACCTGAGACTCCCTCTCCTACACGGAGCTGTGTCTACAGCCTCTCCAAGAACAACCTCAGCTCCTCTGATTCTGGAACTTTCTACTGTGCAGTGGCCACATGTGGAGAGATACTGTTTGGCAATGGAACAAGATTGGATGTTGGTAGGTAATGAATATGATTCTAGGTGGATGGATGTTTGGTGTAACTCTACATTTGACTACATCAGTGCTGCCTCCCTCTTCTGTTGTTCCCTCCAGAACCAGCAGTGGATCTCATAGTTATCATCCTGGGGGTGTCTTTAGCTGTGTGTGTTGTGTTGATCATTATCCTCATCTGTACCAGAAAGACACGGACAGTGTGTGAGAATTGTAAAGGTAAAAGTTGTTTGAACTGGAAATTTATGAAAGATTAAAAGCTATAGACAATATTTTTGGTATGAGGCCCTGGGAGTTTATTTTTATTAATGTTACATTGTCATTAAACAGAGACAACTGCCTCTCACGGATATGACAAGAAAACTCCTGAAAAGTCAAGTGTTCAGGTATTTATTTTCTTAAAGTCCAAACCAACCCATACAGTTTATATGCTGTATAAATATACAATATTAAAACATAAACTGTATATACTGTATGATACAGGTGTTAAGTGTTGTACATTCAATATTGTAACAATATGTAGGCTTTACCAGGATGCACCTAACATGTATGTGGTTTTCTATGACTGTTAACTGTATTGATTTCAACCTTTCGTTTTACCACAACTTATGAACTATGATCATTTACAGGATGAATATGAAGAGAAGTTAACTGAAGCTCTGTATTTCTTTGGGACGAGAGGTAAAACCGATGAGAGAGAGACCACACAGAATATATATTCTACTGTGAGGTATTCAGAATGGAAATGAAGTGATCAACGGCAAATCAATACGTAAATGTTGTTAGGGTAGCGGTTAAGGTTAGCTCATTGTGTTGTATTATATTGACTCTGATATTAACAATAATGTGTCCGAGTGATTTTGAGTTTTAGATTTTCAGTCTGCACATCCGGGTGTACTATGAGCTGCAATGCTACTGGAACTGTGGTCACACTGTGGTTAGCATTCAACAAATGTTTCTTTAAATAATTTTTTGAAAATGTTGGCATAGTTTACTGTGTTTTAGGGGGGGGGGTCTGTGATTTATGTAGTAAACATACATGATTAGTGAATGTCAGTTGTTAAATATAACTATGTTTTATCAATAAACAACCATCGGAAGTGTGTTTAGGGTAGACTTAGGCTGCGCAGGATCTACTCAGTGACCACTTCCTGTAGCATTCTGCATGCAGACAGCATTTTACTGTATTGAGAATTACCAGTGTTAATCACATAATTAATTGTATCCAGTATGTCTTATATATGTCATGAATGAAGGAAAAAACATATTTTTTTTGTTTTTATTTTCAAACAATGTAAGTTTTACACAGAATTGACAAACATTCCCTGTTCCATCATTGACATGCAATGTTACAAATCTGAATTGAGAAAAGCTCAACAGGATATAAATGGACGTTCAGTATCAGTTGGTGCAGTGTGACATTATACAACAGCAGTTCTTTTTTATGGATGATGATGATGACATGAGAACTGGAAGATTACTTGAACCTGGGCCATTACATCTTCATACATTTCCTACTTTTCAATACAACAATGTGTTAGCCTGCAAACTCAAACCCCAAGTACCTCCTGTTCAGATCTGTCTCTTCCTCTTCCTGGTTGTGGTTGCCATGATGACGAAGATCACATGAGCGTAGGCTACAAGTGCTGTTGCCATTCAGAACCAAAACTCTGACAAGAAAAATGCAACTGCAACACTGACCGATTATGATATTTCCTAACATTTTTACAGCAACCTGCCTCCACGCCTCATCTCTTCTCAGTCGTGAGCTGCTCCCTCTATAGTGCTACCATCTCTTTATGTCCTTTGCAAGACGATTGAATCAGAACCAAATTCAGTTGACTGGGGCTGGGAAAAGGATTACACCTTAGAATATGTATTCAAATGATATAATGTATGTAACTAGAGAGGATACAATTTCTGGGGAAATTGTAGGGTGTGCTTGCTTGCGTCGGTTGCACAGGGGTCTGTATATTTTATATAAAAATGCATCGGGCCTACTTATTATTTATAAAGATTACATAGATTTAAAAGCATCTTTTTTTTGCTGCTCATTTACAACTCAAAATACGAGTGAAGTGTAGAATGAAATATGATGTCTTCTCATTTCCCCTGCAAGAGGCAGCTGACAGGCTGAATCAAAACGAATACATTTGGCAGACCGGTGTACAAATGGACCTAATCTCTATGACTTAAACGTCCTTTTAAGTTGTCCCTTCTCGTGATATTTTCAGGCATTTAGCCTACTCATATTGCATTCATTCATTAATAAAGAACCCCCTTTGAAGATTATTCTACAACTTTACCGGCAGAAGATAGAATCGCGATTCAAACAGTACCATCTGCTAACTGAAAATATGCCCCCAAAAACGTAAATAAGCTTGACATTTATTTAGTGGAAAATAGCTCATTCATAAAATGCTCACTGGTAGCGATCATTGTCAGTAACAACTCAAAATGCGATATAGCCCTGTGTGGAGAAGCTGCCCCGGTAAATTCTACTACTACAGTACAGTACTAGACTACTGCTGTGTTCGTCTTGATAGCGATTGCGTTGGTTGAATTCGATTAAACGTTCCGTTGTACGGTTTAGGCTGAAATTAATTATTTTCATGAACAGATTGACAAAGTTTAGGCTGTGGCAATGAAGTTCAGGTTAGTAGTCAGATAGTTTCCCTACTGAAAGACTTTTGAGTAAGGGGAGTGCCGAACATGTTCTGTTGCCGTTTGACTTAAACAGCTGAGGAGTTGTTGTTAGCTACTCACACTAATGTCTCGGGTACAGTAGGCTACAGCGTTGCAGTGAGCTACACTGGTTTGAAACCACAGGTAATGGTAATTTCACCAACAAATCGTTTACTAATGTCAGAATAAATCCTACAACGAAAATGTATATGTGAGGAATGTTAATTTTAACGATTGAAAACAGATACATCATAGACCACTGTAGTATGTGTTGCCCGGGAAACACAGGCTAATGTCATGATGCTAATACTTCAGTGAAATAGTAGACTACTGTTTCCGAAAGTAGATGTACTTCCTTAATAATATCAGCTTATATTGTACATTACACATCACAATTGTGTGTCATATCACAAAGTAAAATGAGTAAATATTTATCACCCTGGCCTCTTTGTTTGTGGCGTTTCTGCAGCTGCCTTGCAGTAAAGCTATAGTTAGCCTAGCTATCCCCCAAGTTAACAGATGCGAAACGAATGTTCTGCCAAAGGTAGTCACGCCTGTTTTCGTGACATTATTGCAGACCGGTGTAAAAATTGACCTAATCTCTATGATTTAAACGACATTTTAAGTTTTCTCTTCTCATGATATTTTCAGGCATTTAGCCTACTCATATTGCATTCATTCATGAATAAACAACCCCTTTGAAGATTATTCTACGACGTTACCCGGCAGTAGAAGATGGAATCGCAATTCAAACGGTACCATCTGCTAACTGAAAATATGCCCCCAAAAACGTAAATAAGCTTGACATTTATTTAGTGGAAAATCGCTTTCATAAAAAGCTCACTGGTAGCGATCATTGTCAGTAACAACGCAAAATGCGATATAGCCCTGTGTTGAGAAGCTGCCCCGGTAAATTGTACTACTACGGTACAGTACTAGGCTACTGCTGTGTTCGTCTTGGTAGCGATTGCGTTGGTTGAATTGGATTTAACGTACGGTTTAGGCTGAAATTAATTATTTTCATGAACAGATTGACAACTTTAGGCTGTGGCAATGAAGTTCAGGTTAGTAGTTAGATAGACTTTTGATTTAAGTAAGGGGAGTGCCGAACATTTTCTGTCGCCGTTTGACTTCCTAAACAGCTGTGTACTGTAGCTAGATGTTTTTGTAGTGTGTCTCGGGTAAGCTACAGCGTTGCAGTGAGCTACACTGGTTTGAAACCACAGGTAATGGTAATTTCACCAACAAATCGTTTTCTAATGTCAGAATAAATCCTACAACGAAAATGTATATGTGAGGAATGTTTATTTTAACTATTGAAAACAGATAACGCTACATCATAGACCACTGTAGTATGTGTTGCCCGGGAAACACAGGCTAATGTCATGATGCTAATACTTCAGTGAAATAGTAGACTACTGTTTCCGAAAGTAGATGTACTTCCTTAATAATATCAGCTTATATTGTACATTACACATCACAATTGTGTGTCATATCACAAAGTAAAATGAGTAAATAGTTATCACCCTGGCCTCTTTTCTTGTGGCGTTTCTGCAGCTGCCTTGCAGTAAAGCTATAGTTAGCCTAGCTATCCCCCAAGTTAACAGATGCTAAACGAATGTTCTGGCAAAGGTAGTCACGCGTGTTTTCGTGACGTAAGTGACGCAGTGACGTTAGTAACGTCAGTGACTGTGGCTAGCAAATTAGCCACCGTTAGCTTCACTTTTCGCCACAAAAACTTAATTTAAGCTTAAACCATGCAACGGAACGTAAATTCCAATAGAAGCAACTCAATCACTACCAAGACGAAACGTTTGACACCTACGTTGTCTATGTAGGCCAAGTATTTACTGAGTTTTAGGGGGGCAAAAAGAAAAAAAAAGAAAAAAAATAATAATAATATATATGTGAGAGAACAAAGGTTGTGCTCTCGCCGAAGGCTTGAGCACACCCAACTAGAGAGGATACAATTTCTGGGGAAATTGTAGGGTGTGCTTGCTTGCGTCGGTTGCACAGGGGTCCGTTTTTGAATGACATTTTTACAACTGATATTTCTGTATATTTTATATAAAAATGCATACTTATTATTTATAAAGATTACATAGATTTAAAAGCATTTTTTTTTTTGCTGCTCATTTACAACTGAAAATACGAGTGAAGTGTAGAATGAAATAGATGTCTTCTAATTTCACCTGCAAGATGCAGCCTCATCTTTGAATCAAAACGAATAAATTTGGCAGACCGGTGTAAAAATTGACCTAATCTCTATGACTTAAACGTCCTTTTGTTGTTGTTGATATTTTAAGGAATTTAGCCTACTCATATTGCATTCATTCATGAATAAAGAACCCCCTTTGAACATTATTGTATGACGTTACCGGCAGTAGAAGATGGAATCGCGATTCAAACAGTACCATCTGCTAACTGAAAATATGCCCCCAAAAACGTAAATAAGCTTGACATTTATTTAGTGGAAAATCGCTTTCATAAAAAGCTCACTGGTAGCGATCATTGTCAGTAACAACGCAAAATGCTATATAAGGGGAGTGCCGAACATGTTCTGTCGCCGTTTGACTTCCTACAGCTGTGTAGATGTTTTTGTAGTGTCTCGCGTAGGCTACAGCGTTGCAGTGTGCTACACTGGTTTGAAACCACAGGTAATGATAATTTCACCCACAAATCGTTTACTTGTAATGTAATGTCATAATAAATCCTACAAGGAAAATGTATTTGTGAGGAATGTTTATTTTAACGATTGAAAACAGATGCATCATAGACCACTGTAGTATGTGTTGCCCGGGCAACACAGGCTAATGTCATGATGCTAATACTTCAGTGAAATAGTAGACTACTGTTTCCGAAAGTAGATGTACTTCCTTAATAATATCAGCTTATACTGTACATTACACATGACAATTGTGTGTCATATCACAAAGTAAAATGAGTAAATATTTATCACCCTGGCCTCTTTGCTTGTGGCGTTTCTGCAGCTGCCTTGCAGTAAAGCTATAGTTAGCCTAGCTATCCCCCAGGTTAACAGATGCGAAACGAATGTTCTGCCAAAGGTAGTCACGCGTGTTTTCGTGACGTTAGTGACGTAGTGACGTTAGTAACGTCAGTGACTGTGGCTAGCAAATTAGCCACCGTTAGCTTCACTTTTCGCCACAAAAACTTAACTTCAGCCCAAACCATGCAACGGAACGTAAATTCCAATAGAAGCAACTCAATCGCTACCAAGACGAAACGTTTGACACCTACGTTGTCTATGTAGGCCAAATATTGACTAAGTTTTAGGGGGGCAAAAAGAATAAAAATAATAATAATAATAATAATAATATATATGTGAGAGAACAAAGGTTGTGCCCTTGCCGAAGGCAAAGCACACCCAATTATAAACAAAAGTTGTAAAATACAAATATAAATAAACTCATCAAATCATTACGGTATGTTCTTTATGGTAAATGCGTTGAGCATCTTAACATCCCTTTCCTTTAAGTAAACATTATCTAACACTTTCTAGAAATAAAGAGCACCTTGATTAGATACATAAGGATAAAATAAACATTTGCCTTTCTTGTGACGTGGCAGTCAATTATTTGTCAAAGTGTAAACCTTGCATTGAACAGACAGTCAGATTAAATACATGTAAAAATAAAACTAGCACATGTTTATAACTGTCGGAGGAAGTCACAAGTTATACGTCACATGATGTCCTTTCCCCCAATCAGGTTGGATATAAATCCAGACCAGAGGTTCTGCTCATAAGTTATAAATAAGAAAAGACTATCATCGCAAACCTCCAAGATGATCTCAATCAGACATATCTGTGTACTTCTTCTATCTCAACTGTGTAAGTGTATATTTGATCAGTTACATTATTTAGGATTGTTCTCTATAGATCAACTGTAGATTCTCAAACGACATATTAACTGGGTACTAATGGCATCTCTGCTGATATTTTCAAAAACTGGTTTGAATTAGTTTATACCAAGTTAAGATGTATTGATAGTTGATTAGGACTCTGGTAATTGACATTGTACATGGATTATTTAGAAAAGTTTCATGTGCAATATATTATAATATACAGATAATGAGTGGACTGAAAATATTGCTGTACAAAATACTTTTATTTTTCTGGATTAATGCAATTACAAAGTCTGGAAAAATGATGTCCTTTAACAATTTGCCATTTTTCTAGATCTGAATGAAAGTGAGGACATTCACCAAAATATGAATTTGACCATTGCTGAACACGGTGGAACTGTGACACTGCCATGTGCAGTGTCGGAAGACTATGAAATGCTATACTGGTACAAGCAAACCATTGGACACATGCCCCAACTTGTAGCAGATCAAACAAAAAATGGAGGACATAAAAAGTATTTAGGAGAGCGTTTCTCTGCAAAAATCGTTGATGGTAATTATGTTCTACAAATCCTAAATATAACCAGTTCAGACAAGGGAATATACTTCTGTGTAAAAGCAATGAAGCAGAAGATGGAATTCAGAAACGGCGCCTTTGTGGTTGCAAGGGGTATGTATACATTGTAGTTTATAAACAATATTTTATCAGCATATTGTAGACTATATTGTATTTATATTTTTTTCTTTGTAAATATTCAGGTAACCATCTTCTGAGATCTGACTACCAGACAGTGTTGCAGCAGCCAGAGTCTGAGCCAGTCCACCCAGGAGACTCTGTGACTCTGCAGTGTTCAGTCCTCCCTGAGTCCTGTACAGGACAACACAGTGTGTTCTGGTTCAGAGCCGGGGCAGGAGAATCCCATCCAGGACTCCTTTACACCCAAGGAGACAGGAGTGTAGAGTGTGAGAAGAGACCTGAGACTCCCTCTCCTACACGGAGCTGTGTCTACAGCCTCTCCAAGAACAACGTCAGCTCCTCTGATTCTGGGACTTACTACTGTGCAGTGGCCACATGTGGAGAGATACTGTTTGGCAATGGAACAAGACTGGATGTTGGTAGGTAATGAATATGAGTCTAGGTGGATGGATGTTTGGTGTAACTCTACATTTGACTACATCAGTGCTGCCTCCCTCTTCTGTTGTTCCCTCCAGAACCAGCAGTGGATCTCATAGTTATCATCCTGGGGGTGTCTTTAGCTGTGTGTGTTGTGTTGATCATAATCCTCATCTGTACCAGAAAGACACGGACAGTGTGTGAGAATTGTAAAGGTAAACGTATATTTGAACTGGAGATTTATGGAACACCACAATAATTGTATGATGCACTGGAAATGTTTTCTAATGAATGTTACATTGTCATTGAACAGTGAGTGTTACCTATCATGGACCTGACAAGACAACTCCTGAACAGGTAAATGGTCAGGTAGAGTTGGTACAAAAAATATGGTCCAAACCACCAGATGTAAATGATAAAAATCATTGAAACAATATGCAGGCTTTACCATGACGCAATTTAATTGTATGATTTCAGTGTGTGACAACGATCTCCTTTAGTTCTGTTGTTGTACATTTCATGTTACAGTTACTTATACATTGTGATTCTTCACAGGAAGGTGAAGACTTGAACTATGCTGCTCTGCAGTTCTCTGAGATGAAAGGTAAAAGAGGAAGAAGGAAGAGAGAGACCCCACAGGAGAGTGTGTACTCTGATGTGAGGGGTTCTGACTGGGAGGGAAGTGGTCAACAGGAAATCAGTTTGTAAACATTGTCGAGGTGGCAGTTAACGTTAGCTCATAATGTTGTATTTTATTAAGTCTGATATTAATCATGTGTTTGTGATTTCTTAGTTTCAAAGTAGTATATGTGGTCACTAGATATTCAGTGTGCAAGATTACTCTCAGGCACAGTGATGCAACAAGAACTGTGGTGTCACTGTGGTTCGCATTCAATAAATGTTTCTAGACATAGTTTTGTAAGACGTTGTCAGGAAGTGCTCCCCGGGTCGTTGCTATAAATTATAAATGATGGATCTGCAGGAGCATGTGAATGCAATTGTGTTTTTTCATTTGACAATGGCCGGGTTTCCCAGATTTGTTAAGTAGAACGCTCCTAAGAAGCTCTTAGCGTTAAGAGCTTCTTAACGAACCTGGGAAACCCGGCCAATGTCGGTCAAAACAATCCCTAAAGGTATAAAGTATTTACAGTGAAACAAAACCCAAAAACAATAAACATGCATGAATACTATCACACATCACAGAGCCTGACTTACTGCGTGTCCACTACAGCGTTATTTAATGCTCTGCACCGCTTGCCTTCCCACAGTGCACCACGCTCCGGGGCGTGTCAGACAAGTTAATACAGTGAGGCTCCTCCTATACCAGTTGCCCCGCCCACCATTAACATACCGGCTACGCAATAATTATGTTGTTATACACATCACTGACAGTGTAATGAAAGACAGATACACGTGTATACAATTTCCGAAACATACAGATGTAAAACTCATCATCCCTTTGTAAGGTGATAGCCGATAAATACATGCCTGTTTGTCAATCTGATGAATGGTACCTTCCACCACTCTCACTTAGGGTGACCACCTGTCCCGCTTTGCGTTGTGTCGCACAGCATTTTCACCCCTTATCCCGCACGTCGCATATTGAAAATGCTGTGCGATACAACGCAAAGCGGGACAGGTGGTCACCCTACTCTCACTGCACCTGCGCAGCATGGCGATCGCACCCTTTGCCCCCTGCCCTCGACTCCAGTTCTAGTTTTGACTCCCTGTGTGTCAGCATCTGTGGCAGAGCCTTCACAGATGTTGAGTTAATCAACAGTTTTTTGGGGGGATCTGTGATTGTTGTGGTATAAAATGAGTGTGAAATTAATCTGAATTCTTCATGAGAAATGCTTTGACTATCTTAACAACGCTTTCATTTTAGTAGGCACTAACTGACACACTGCAGGAAAGAACAGCACCTTGATTTGATAAAGGAAACATAATATGGATTTGACTTCATAGTGACCAGGCAATTAAGACTATGTATATGTTAATGTAGTATTTGTACAGTGATCAATCGCCACTTCGCGGTTCACTTATCGCGGATTCGCTATTTCGCGGATTTTCATAATGCATTTTTTTTCTTTTTTGGTGCATTGTGCTCTGCATTCTGATTCGCTAAAAACTCACTCCCGCTTCTTGTATCAAAACATGCTACGAATTGTGCTATCATTTTGTCGTCTCGTGCAGTTATGTGTACGTACATAAAACAGCTTGGCAAATTTACGTTAAGTTGGCCAAATTATCTTGTAATTTCGAACATCTCCTAAACCCATAATGTCGACGAAACGCGCAGTCAGGATGCAGCGGCCCAGTCTGAAGAGCAGTGAAACGGCCTACACGTGAGTCACTGTATTTGTATACATGTAATAGTTGCTAATTGTATTTAAAAAAAAAGTTTTCTATTTCGCGGATTTCACTTATCGCGGGTCATTTTCGGAACGTAACCCCCGCGATAAACGAGGGATTACTGTATATGAATAGCTACATAAAGGCAAGCACAACTGGGACTATGCTAATGCATGTTCTTAATATTCATCAGTGCTTTCTTTAGCTTATTGGTGGATACATCACAGGAAGTCCATTCCACCAATCAGGTTGCCTCTGAATCCAGGCCGAAGGTCTGCTCATAAGTTAAAAGTCAAAAGACAAACTTATCATCGCAAAGCACCAAGATGATCTCAGTCAGACATATCTGTGTACTTCTTCTCTCTCAACTGTGTAAGTGTGCATTTTATCAGTTAACAGTTACACTCTGTTTGGTTTGTTCCATGTAGGTCAACTGTAGATTCTCAAACTATCAAGAAAGTATTAACAGAGTGCCAACGGCATCTCTGATGACTTTCAAAACTTGGTTTGGGTTCGTTGATACCGATTTAAGATTTGTAGGAAGATAATTGAGTGTCTACAATGATCTTTGTGGAGTCGATGGATTTTCTAAAAAGTGTTGGACGGTTAGCTCATGTAATCATTCATAATAAATAGTGGAATAAAAACCTTTAAATACTAAAAAACCTTTGTTACTAATGCAATTCTGTTTTGAAATCTGGACTCAAAACATGGTACAAAAGTGGGTGGGTTTTTATTTCCAGTTGGCAGAGTGATCCTGCACTGTCAGTTTGATTTCTGAGAGAAAATGTTTCCTTTAAAACATGGTTTCCCCATTTTCTAGATCTTATTCAAAGTGAGGATGTTCACGGACACATTCATTTGACCACAGCTGAACCCGGTGGAACTGTAACACTGCAGTGTGCAATATCAGAATCAGACTTTCCCTGGACATTCTGGTACAGACAAACTATTAAACACATGTTCCAACGTGTTGTGGTTCACAATGGAACTAAATCAACTGTTTTGGTAGAAGAACGTTTCTCTGCAAATATGGTTAATGGTACTTATAATCTAAACATCCAAAACATAACCAGTTCAGACAAGGGAATATACTTCTGTACAACCGGAACACAGTATAGGATGGCATTCAGAAACGGCACCTTTGTGACTGTAAAGGGTATGTATAACATCGTAGTCTAGAAACAGCATTTTATAAGCAGGCTATGTTGTATTCATACTTTTTTCATTGTAAACATTCAGGTAACTGTCCTCTAACCAGCTTCTCCAAGAACAGCCTCAGCCCCTCTGATTCTGGGACTTACTACTGTGCAGTGGCCACATGTGGAGAGATACTGTTTGGCAATGGAACAAGACTGGATGTTAAAGGTAATGAATATGAGTGTAGGTAGATGGATGTTTGGTGTAACTCTACATTTGACTACATCAGTGCTGCCTCCCTCTTCTGTTGTTCCCTCCAGAACCAGCAGTGGATCTCATAGTTATCATCCTGGGGGTGTCTTTAGCTGTGTGTGTTGTGTTGATCATTATCCTCATCTGTACCAGAAAGACACGGACAGTGTGTGAGAATTGTAAAGGTAAAAGTTGTATATTTGAACTGGAAATTTATGAAAGCTATAGACAATATTTTTGGTATGCGTCCCTGGGAGTTTTTTTTAATTAATGTTACATTGTCATTAAACAGAGACAACTGCCTCTCACGGATATGACAAGAAAACTCCTGAAAAGTCAAGTGTTCAGGTATTTATTTTCTTAAAGTCCAAACCAACCCATACAGTTTATATGCTGTATAAATATACAATATTAAAACATAAACTGTATATACTGTATGATACAGGTGTTAAGTGTTGTACATTCAATATTGTAACAATATGTAGGCTTTACCAGGATGCACCTAACATGTATGTGGTTTTCTATGACTGTTAACTGTATTGATTTCAACCTTTCGTTTTACCACAACTTATGAACTATGATCATTTACAGGATGTATATGAAGAGAAGTTAACTGAAGCTCTGTATTTCTTTGGGACGAGAGGTAAAACCGATGAGAGAGAGACCACACAGAATATATATTCTACTGTGAGGTATTCAGAATGGAAATGAAGTGATCAACGGCAAATCAATACGTAAATGTTGTTAGGGTAGCGGTTAAGGTTAGCTCATTGTGTTGTATTATATTGACTCTGATATTAACAATAATGTGTCCGAGTGATTTTGAGTTTTAGATTTTCAGTCTGCACATCCGGGTGTACTATGAGCTGCAATGCTACTGGAACTGTGGTCACACTGTGGTTAGCATTCAACAAATGTTTCTTTAAATAATTTTTTGAAAATGTTGGCATAGTTTACTGTGTTTTAGGGGGGGGGGGTCTGTGATTTATGTAGTAAACATACATGATTAGTGAATGTCAGTTATGTTTTATCAATAAACAACCATCAGAAGTGTGTTTAGGGTAGACTTAGGCTGCGCAGGATCTACTCAGAATCAGAATCAGAATCAGAAAGGGATTTATTCGCCATGAAAGTTTGCACAGACAAGGAATTTGCTTTGGCAGGAAGGTGCATACAATAAACATATACCTAAAATTTAAATATGTGGACTAACTATACTAAGGGTACATAGACTAGCAGTACTAAGTGGAATAAATATAAGTTGCCGTAAATTACAATATAAAAATACAAATATTACAAAAAATACAAATGTACAAGATACCATGTTGTGGTGCAGTGCAAAAGCAGAGTGTTTTAAGCAATAAGTCATTTGAGTCAGTGTGGTCCCTTGGCCTTGTTGAAGAGGCCAACAGCAGAGGGGAAGAAACTCAGTGACCACTTCCTGTAGCATTCTGCATGCAGACAGCATTTCACTGTATTTAGAATTACCAGTGTTAATCACATAATTAATTGTATCCAGTATGTCTTATATATGTCATGAATGAAGGAAAAAACATATTTTTTTTGTTTTTATTTTCAAACAATGTAAGTTTTACACAGAATTGACAAACATTCCCTGTTCCATCATTGACATGCAATGTTACAAATCTGAATTGAGAAAAGCTCAACAGGATATAAATGGACGTTCAGTATCAGTTGGTGCAGTGTGACATTATACAACAGCAGTTCTTTTTTATGGATGATGATGATGACATGAGAACTGGAAGATTACTTGAACCTGGGCCATTACATCTTCATACATTTCCTACTTTTCAATACAACAATGTGTTAGCCTGCAAACTCAAACCCCAAGTACCTCCTGTTCAGATCTGTCTCTTCCTCTTCCTGGTTGTGGTTGCCATGATGACGAAGATCACATGAGCGTAGGCTACAAGTGCTGTTGCCATTCAGAACCAAAACTCTGACAAGAAAAATGCAACTGCAACACTGACCGATTATGATATTTCCTAACATTTTTACAGCAACCTGCCTCCACGCCTCATCTCTTCTCAGTCGTGAGCTGCTCCCTCTATAGTGCTACCATCTCTTTATGTCCTTTGCAAGACGATTGAATCAGAACCAAATTCAGTTGACTGGGGCTGGGAAAAGGATTACACCTTAGAATATGTATTCAAATGATATAATGTATGTAACTAGAGAGGATACAATTTCTGGGGAAATTGTAGGGTGTGCTTGCTTGCGTCGGTTGCACAGGGGTCTGTATATTTTATATAAAAATGCATCGGGCCTACTTATTATTTATAAAGATTACATAGATTTAAAAGCATCTTTTTTTTGCTGCTCATTTACAACTCAAAATACGAGTGAAGTGTAGAATGAAATATGATGTCTTCTCATTTCCCCTGCAAGAGGCAGCTGACAGGCTGAATCAAAACGAATACATTTGGCAGACCGGTGTACAAATGGACCTAATCTCTATGACTTAAACGTCCTTTTAAGTTGTCCCTTCTCGTGATATTTTCAGGCATTTAGCCTACTCATATTGCATTCATTCATTAATAAAGAACCCCCTTTGAAGATTATTCTACAACTTTACCGGCAGAAGATAGAATCGCGATTCAAACAGTACCATCTGCTAACTGAAAATATGCCCCCAAAAACGTAAATAAGCTTGACATTTATTTAGTGGAAAATAGCTCATTCATAAAATGCTCACTGGTAGCGATCATTGTCAGTAACAACTCAAAATGCGATATAGCCCTGTGTGGAGAAGCTGCCCCGGTAAATTCTACTACTACAGTACAGTACTAGACTACTGCTGTGTTCGTCTTGATAGCGATTGCGTTGGTTGAATTCGATTAAACGTTCCGTTGTACGGTTTAGGCTGAAATTAATTATTTTCATGAACAGATTGACAAAGTTTAGGCTGTGGCAATGAAGTTCAGGTTAGTAGTCAGATAGTTTCCCTACTGAAAGACTTTTGAGTAAGGGGAGTGCCGAACATGTTCTGTTGCCGTTTGACTTAAACAGCTGAGGAGTTGTTAGCTACTCACACTAATGTCTCGGGTACAGTAGGCTACAGCGTTGCAGTGAGCTACACTGGTTTGAAACCACAGGTAATGGTAATTTCACCAACAAATCGTTTACTAATGTCAGAATAAATCCTACAACGAAAATGTATATGTGAGGAATGTTTATTTTAACGATTGAAAACAGATACATCATAGACCACTGTAGTATGTGTTGCCCGGGAAACACAGGCTAATGTCATGATGCTAATACTTCAGTGAAATAGTAGACTACTGTTTCCGAAAGTAGATGTACTTCCTTAATAATATCAGCTTATATTGTACATTACACATCACAATTGTGTGTCATATCACAAAGTAAAATGAGTAAATATTTATCACCCTGGCCTCTTTGTTTGTGGCGTTTCTGCAGCTGCCTTGCAGTAAAGCTATAGTTAGCCTAGCTATCCCCCAAGTTAACAGATGCGAAACGAATGTTCTGCCAAAGGTAGTCACGCGTGTTTTCGTGACATTATTGCAGACCGGTGTAAAAATTGACCTAATCTCTATGATTTAAACGTCATTTTAAGTTTTTCTCTTCTCATGATATTTTCAGGCATTTAGCCTACTCATATTGCATTCATTCATGAATAAACAACCCCTTTGAAGATTATTCTACGACGTTACCCGGCAGTAGAAGATGGAATCGCAATTCAAACGGTACCATCTGCTAACTGAAAATATGCCCCCAAAAACGTAAATAAGCTTGACATTTATTTAGTGGAAAATCGCTTTCATAAAAAGCTCACTGGTAGCGATCATTGTCAGTAACAACGCAAAATGCGATATAGCCCTGTGTTGAGAAGCTGCCCCGGTAAATTGTACTACTACGGTACAGTACTAGGCTACTGCTGTGTTCGTCTTGGTAGCGATTGCGTTGGTTGAATTGGATTTAACGTTCCGTTGTACGGTTTAGGCTGAAATTAATTATTTTCATGAACAGATTGACAACGTTTAGGCTGTGGCAATGAAGTTCAGGTTAGTAGTTAGATAGACTTTTGATTTAAGTAAGGGGAGTGCCGAACATTTTCTGTCGCCGTTTGACTTCCTAAACAGCTGTGTACTGTAGCTAGATGTTTTTGTAGTGTGTCTCGGGTAAGCTACAGCGTTGCAGTGAGCTACACTGGTTTGAAACCACAGGTAATGGTAATTTCACCAACAAATCGTTTTCTAATGTCAGAATAAATCCTACAACGAAAATGTATATGTGAGGAATGTTTATTTTAACTATTGAAAACAGATAACGCTACATCATAGACCACTGTAGTATGTGTTGCCCGGGAAACACAGGCTAATGTCATGATGCTAATACTTCAGTGAAATAGTAGACTACTGTTTCCGAAAGTAGATGTACTTCCTTAATAATATCAGCTTATATTGTACATTACACATCACAATTGTGTGTCATATCACAAAGTAAAATGAGTAAATAGTTATCACCCTGGCCTCTTTTCTTGTGGCGTTTCTGCAGCTGCCTTGCAGTAAAGCTATAGTTAGCCTAGCTATCCCCCAAGTTAACAGATGCTAAACGAATGTTCTGGCAAAGGTAGTCACGCGTGTTTTCGTGACGTTAGTGACGCAGTGACGTTAGTAACGTCAGTGACTGTGGCTAGCAAATTAGCCACCGTTAGCTTCACTTTTCGCCACAAAAACTTAATATAAGCTTAAACCATGCAACGGAACGTAAATTCCAATAGAAGCAACTCAATCGCTACCAAGACGAAACTTTTGACACCTACGTTGTCTATGTAGGCCAAGTATTTACTGAGTTTTAGGGGGGCAAAAAGAAAAAAAAAGAAAAAAAATAATAATAATATATATGTGAGAGAACAAAGGTTGTGCTCTCGCCGAAGGCTTGAGCACACCCAACTAGAGAGGATACAATTTCTGGGGAAATTGTAGGGTGTGCTTGCTTGCGTCGGTTGCACAGGGGTCCGTTTTTGAATGACATTTTTACAACTGATATTTCTGTATATTTTATATAAAAATGCATACTTATTATTTATAAAGATTACATAGATTTAAAAGCATTTTTTTTTTGCTGCTCATTTACAACTGAAAATACGAGTGAAGTGTAGAATGAAATAGATGTCTTCTAATTTCACCTGCAAGATGCAGCCTCATCTTTGAATCAAAACGAATAAATTTGGCAGACCGGTGTAAAAATTGACCTAATCTCTATGACTTAAACGTCCTTTTGTTGTTGTTGATATTTTAAGGAATTTAGCCTACTCATATTGCATTCATTCATGAATAAAGAACCCCCTTTGAACATTATTGTATGACGTTACCGGCAGTAGAAGATGGAATCGCGATTCAAACAGTACCATCTGCTAACTGAAAATATGCCCCCAAAAACGTAAATAAGCTTGACATTTATTTAGTGGAAAATCGCTTTCATAAAAAGCTCACTGGTAGCGATCATTGTCAGTAACAACGCAAAATGCTATATAAGGGGAGTGCCGAACATGTTCTGTCGCCGTTTGACTTCCTACAGCTGTGTAGATGTTTTTGTAGTGTCTCGCGTAGGCTACAGCGTTGCAGTGTGCTACACTGGTTTGAAACCACAGGTAATGATAATTTCACCCACAAATCGTTTACTTGTAATGTAATGTCATAATAAATCCTACAAGGAAAATGTATTTGTGAGGAATGTTTATTTTAACGATTGAAAACAGATGCATCATAGACCACTGTAGTATGTGTTGCCCGGGCAACACAGGCTAATGTCATGATGCTAATACTTCAGTGAAATAGTAGACTACTGTTTCCGAAAGTAGATGTACTTCCTTAATAATATCAGCTTATACTGTACATTACACATGACAATTGTGTGTCATATCACAAAGTAAAATGAGTAAATATTTATCACCCTGGCCTCTTTGCTTGTGGCGTTTCTGCAGCTGCCTTGCAGTAAAGCTATAGTTAGCCTAGCTATCCCCCAGGTTAACAGATGCGAAACGAATGTTCTGCCAAAGGTAGTCACGCGTGTTTTCGTGACGTTAGTGACGTAGTGACGTTAGTAACGTCAGTGACTGTGGCTAGCAAATTAGCCACCGTTAGCTTCACTTTTCGCCACAAAAACTTAACTTCAGCCCAAACCATGCAACGGAACGTAAATTCCAATAGAAGCAACTCAATCGCTACCAAGACGAAACGTTTGACACCTACGTTGTCTATGTAGGCCAAATATTGACTAAGTTTTAGGGGGGCAAAAAGAATAAAAATAATAATAATAATAATAACTAGAGAGGATACAATTTCTGGGGAAATTGTAGGGTGTGCTTGCTTGCGTCGGTTGCACAGGGGTCTGTATATTTTATATAAAAATGCATCGGGCCTACTTATTATTTATAAAGATTACATAGATTTAAAAGCATCTTTTTTTTGCTGCTCATTTACAACTCAAAATACGAGTGAAGTGTAGAATGAAATATGATGTCTTCTCATTTCCCCTGCAAGAGGCAGCTGACAGGCTGAATCAAAACGAATACATTTGGCAGACCGGTGTACAAATGGACCTAATCTCTATGACTTAAACGTCCTTTTAAGTTGTCCCTTCTCGTGATATTTTCAGGCATTTAGCCTACTCATATTGCATTCATTCATTAATAAAGAACCCCCTTTGAAGATTATTCTACGACTTTACCGGCAGAAGATAGAATCGCGATTCAAACAGTACCATCTGCTAACTGAAAATATGCCCCCAAAAACGTAAATAAGCTTGACATTTATTTAGTGGAAAATAGCTCATTCATAAAAAGCTCACTGGTAGCGATCATTGTCAGTAACAACTCAAAATGCGATATAGCCCTGTGTGGAGAAGCTGCCCCGGTAAATTCTACTACTACAGTACAGTACTAGACTACTGCTGTGTTCGTCTTGATAGCGATTGCGTTGGTTGAATTCGATTAAACGTTCCGTTGTACGGTTTAGGCTGAAATTAATTATTTTCATGAACAGATTGACAAAGTTTAGGCTGTGGCAATGAAGTTCAGGTTAGTAGTCAGATAGTTTCCCTACGGAAAGACTTTTGAGTAAGGGGAGTGCCGAACATGTTCTGTTGCCGTTTGACTTAAACAGCTGAGGAGTTGTTGTTAGCTACTCACACTAGTGTCTCGGGTACAGTAGGCTACAGCGTTGCAGTGAGCTACACTGGTTTGAAACCACAGGTAATGGTAATTTCACCAACAAATCGTTTACTAATGTCAGAATAAATCCTACAACGAAAATGTATATGTGAGGAATGTTTATTTTAACGATTGAAAACAGATACATCATAGACCACTGTAGTATGTGTTGCCCGGGCAACACAGGCTAATGTCATGATGCTAATATGTCAGTGAAATAGTAGACTACTGTTTCCGAAAGTAGATGTACTTCCTTAATAATATCAGCTTATATTGTACATTACACATCACAATTGTGTGTCATATCACAAAGTAAAATGAGTAAATATTTATCACCCTGGCCTCTTTGTTTGTGGCGTTTCTGCAGCTGCCTTGCAGTAAAGCTATAGTTAGCCTAGCTATCCCCCAAGTTAACAGATGTGAAACGAATGTTCTGCCAAAGGTAGTCACGCGTGTTTTCGTGACATTATTGCAGACCGGTGTAAAAATTGACCTAATCTCTATGATTTAAACGTCATTTTAAGTTTTTCTCTTCTCATGATATTTTCAGGCATTTAGCCTACTCATATTGCATTCATTCATGAATAAACAACCCCTTTGAAGATTATTCTACGACGTTACCCGGCAGTAGTAGATGGAATCGCAATTCAAACGGTACCATCTGCTAACTGAAAATATGCCCCCCAAAACGTAAATAAGCTTGACATTTATTTAGTGGAAAATTGCTCATTCATAAAAAGCTCACTGGTAGCGATCATTGTCAGTAACAACGCAAAATGCGATATAGCCCTGTGTTGAGAAGCTGCCCCGGTAAATTGTACTACCACGGTACAGTACTAGACTACTGCTGTGTTCGTCTTGGTAGCGATTGCGTTGGTTGAATTGGATTTAACGTTCCGTTGTACGGTTTAGGCTGAAATTAATTATTGTCATGAACAGATTGACAACGTTTAGGCTGTGGCAATGAAGTTCAGGTTAGTAGTTAGATAGACTTTTGATTTAAGTAAGGGGAGTGCCGAACATTTTCTGTCGCCGTTTGACTTCCTAAACAGCTGTGTACTGTAGCTAGATGTTTTTGTAGTGTGTCTCGCGTAAGCTACAGCGTTGCAGTGAGCTACACTGGTTTGAAACCACAGGTAATGGTAATTTCACCAACAAATCGTTTTCTAATGTCAGAATAAATCCTACAACGAAAATGTATATGTGAGGAATGTTTATTTTAACGATTTATTAAAACAGATAACGCTACATCATAGACCACTGTAGTATGTGTTGCCCGGGAAACACAGGCTAATGTCATGATGCTAATACTTCAGTGAAATAGTAGACTACTGTTTCCGAAAGTAGATGTACTTCCTTAATAATATCAGCTTATATTGTACATTACACATCACAATTGTGTGTCATATCACAAAGTAAAATGAGTAAATAGTTATCACCCTGGCCTCTTTTCTTGTGGCGTTTCTGCAGCTGCCTTGCAGTAAAGCTATAGTTAGCCTAGCTATCCCCCAAGTTAACAGATGTGAAACGAATGTTCTGGCAAAGGTAGTCACGCGTGTTTTCGTGACGTTAGTGACGCAGTGACGTTAGTAACGTCAGTGACTGTGGCTAGCAAATTAGCCACCGTTAGCTTCACTTTTCGCCACAAAAACTTAACTTACGCTTAAACCATGCAACGGAACGTAAATTCCAATAGAAGCAACTCAATCGCTACCAAGACGAAACTTTTGACACCTACGTTGTCTATGTAGGCCAAGTATTTACTGAGTTTTAGGGGGGCAAAAAGAAATAAAAATAATAATAATAATAATATATATGTGAGAGAACAAAGGTTGTGCTCTCGCCGAAGGCTTGAGCACACCCAATAATATATATGTGAGAGAACAAAGGTTGTGCCCTTGCCGAAGGCAAAGCACACCCAATTATAAACAAAAGTTGTAAAATACAAATATAAATAAACTCATCAAATCATTACGGTATGTTCTTTATGGTAAATGCGTTGAGCATCTTAACATCCCTTTCCTTTAAGTAAACATTATCTAACACTTTCTAGAAATAAAGAGCACCTTGATTAGATACATAAGGATAAAATAAACATTTGCCTTTCTTGTGACGTGGCAGTCAATTATTTGTCAAAGTGTAAACCTTGCATTGAACAGACAGTCAGATTAAATACATGTAAAAATAAAACTAGCACATGTTTATAACTGTCGGAGGAAGTCACAAGTTATACGTCACATGATGTCCTTTCCCCCAATCAGGTTGGATATAAATCCAGACCAGAGGTTCTGCTCATAAGTTATAAATAAGAAAAGACTATCATCGCAAACCTCCAAGATGATCTCAATCAGACATATCTGTGTACTTCTTCTATCTCAACTGTGTAAGTGTATATTTGATCAGTTACATTATTTAGGATTGTTCTCTATAGATCAACTGTAGATTCTCAAACGACATATTAACTGGGTACTAATGGCATCTCTGCTGATATTTTCAAAAACTGGTTTGAATTAGTTTATACCAAGTTAAGATGTATTGATAGTTGATTAGGACTCTGGTAATTGACATTGTACATGGATTATTTAGAAAAGTTTCATGTGCAATATATTATAATATACAGATAATGAGTGGACTGAAAATATTGCTGTACAAAATACTTTTATTTTTCTGGATTAATGCAATTACAAAGTCTGGAAAAATGATGTCCTTTAACAATTTGCCATTTTTCTAGATCTGAATGAAAGTGAGGACATTCACCAAAATATGAATTTGACCATTGCTGAACACGGTGGAACTGTGACACTGCCATGTGCAGTGTCGGAAGACTATGAAATGCTATACTGGTACAAGCAAACCATTGGACACATGCCCCAACTTGTAGCAGATCAAACAAAAAATGGAGGACATAAAAAGTATTTAGGAGAGCGTTTCTCTGCAAAAATCGTTGATGGTAATTATGTTCTACAAATCCTAAATATAACCAGTTCAGACAAGGGAATATACTTCTGTGTAAAAGCAATGAAGCAGAAGATGGAATTCAGAAACGGCGCCTTTGTGGTTGCAAGGGGTATGTATACATTGTAGTTTATAAACAATATTTTATCAGCATATTGTAGACTATATTGTATTTATATTTTTTTCTTTGTAAATATTCAGGTAACCATCTTCTGAGATCTGACTACCAGACAGTGTTGCAGCAGCCAGAGTCTGAGCCAGTCCACCCAGGAGACTCTGTGACTCTGCAGTGTTCCCTCTCTGTGACTGTACAGTCCTCCCTGAGTCCTGTACAGGACAACACAGTGTGTTCTGGTTCAGAGCCGGGGCAGGAGAATCCCATCCAGGACTCCTTTACACCCAAGGAGACAGGAGTGTAGTGTGTGAGAAGAGACCTGAGACTCCCTCTCCTACACGGAGCTGTGTCTACAGCCTCTCCAAGAACAACGTCAGCTCCTCTGATTCTGGGACTTACTACTGTGCAGTGGCCACATGTGGAGAGATACTGTTTGGCAATGGAACAAGACTGGATGTTGGTAGGTAATGAATATGAGTCTAGGTGGATGGATGTTTGGTGTAACTCTACATTTGACTACATCAGTGCTGCCTCCCTCTTCTGTTGTTCCCTCCAGAACCAGCAGTGGATCTCATAGTTATCATCCTGGGGGTGTCTTTAGCTGTGTGTGTTGTGTTGATCATAATCCTCATCTGTACCAGAAAGACACGGACAGTGTGTGAGAATTGTAAAGGTAAACGTATATTTGAACTGGAGATTTATGGAACACCACAATAATTGTATGATGCACTGGAAATGTTTTCTAATGAATGTTACATTGTCATTGAACAGTGAGTGTTACCTATCATGGACCTGACAAGACAACTCCTGAACAGGTAAATGGTCAGGTAGAGTTGGTACAAAAAATATGGTCCAAACCACCAGAGGTAAATGATAAAAATCATTGAAACAATATGCAGGCTTTACCATGACGCAATTTAATTGTATGATTTCAGTGTGTGACAACGATCTCCTTTAGTTCTGTTGTTGTACATTTCATGTTACAGTTACTTATACATTGTGATTCTTCACAGGAAGGTGAAGACTTGAACTATGCTGCTCTGCAGTTCTCTGAGATGAAAGGTAAAAGAGGAAGAAGGAAGAGAGAGACCCCACAGGAGAGTGTGTACTCTGATGTGAGGGGTTCTGACTGGGAGGGAAGTGGTCAACAGGAAATCAGTTTGTAAACATTGTCGAGGTGGCAGTTAACGTTAGCTCATAATGTTGTATTTTATTAAGTCTGATATTAATCATGTGTTTGTGATTTCTTAGTTTCAAAGTAGTAGTAGTATATGTGGTCACTAGATATTCAGTGTGCAAGATTACTCTCAGGCACAGTGATGCAACAAGAACTGTGGTGTCACTGTGGTTCGCATTCAATAAATGTTTCTAGACATAGTTTTGTAAGACGTTGTCAGGAAGTGCTCCCCGGGTCGTTGCTATAAATTATAAATGATGGATCTGCAGGAGCATGTGAATGCAATTGTGTTTTTTCATTTGACAATGGCCGGGTTTCCCAGATTTGTTAAGTAGAACGCTCCTAAGAAGCTCTTAGCGTTAAGAGCTTCTTAACGAACCTGGGAAACCCGGCCAATGTCGGTCAAAACAATCCCTAAAGGTATAAAGTATTTACAGTGAAACAAAACCCAAAAACAATAAACATGCATGAATACTATCACACATCACAGAGCCTGACTTACTGCGTGTCCACTACAGCGTTATTTAATGCTCTGCACCGCTTGCCTTCCCACAGTGCACCACGCTCCGGGGCGTGTCAGACAAGTTAATACAGTGAGGCTCCTCCTATACCAGTTGCCCCGCCCACCATTAACATACCGGCTACGCAATAATTATGTTGTTATACACATCACTGACAGTGTAATGAAAGACAGATACACGTGTATACAATTTCCGAAACATACAGATGTAAAACTCATCATCCCTTTGTAAGGTGATAGCCGATAAATACATGCCTGTTTGTCAATCTGATGAATGGTACCTTCCACCACTCTCACTTAGGGTGACCACCTGTCCCGCTTTGCGTTGTGTCGCACAGCATTTTCACCCCTTATCCCGCACGTCGCATATTGAAAATGCTGTGCGATACAACGCAAAGCGGGACAGGTGGTCACCCTACTCTCACTGCACCTGCGCAGCATGGCGATCGCACCCTTTGCCCCCTGCCCTCGACTCCAGTTCTAGTTTTGACTCCCTGTGTGTCAGCATCTGTGGCAGAGCCTTCACAGATGTTGAGTTAATCAACAGTTTTTTGGGGGGATCTGTGATTGTTGTGGTATAAAATGAGTGTGAAATTAATCTGAATTCTTCATGAGAAATGCTTTGACTATCTTAACAACGCTTTCATTTTAGTAGGCACTAACTGACACACTGCAGGAAAGAACAGCACCTTGATTTGATAAAGGAAACATAATATGGATTTGACTTCATAGTGACCAGGCAATTAAGACTATGTATATGTTAATGTAGTATTTGTACAGTGATCCCTCGCCACTTCGCGGTTCACTTATCGCGGATTCGCTATTTCGCGGATTTTCATAATGCATTTTTTGTCTTTTTTGGTGCATTGTGCTCTGCATTCTGATTCGCTAAAAACTCACTCCCGCTTCTTGTATCAAAACATGCTACGAATTGTGCTATCATTTTGTCGTCTCGTGCAGTTATGTGTACGTACATAAAACAGCTTGGCAAATTTACGTTAAGTTGGCCAAATTATCTTGTAATTTCGAACATCTCCTAAACCCATAATGTCGATGAAACGCGCAGTCAGGATGCAGCGGCCCAGTCTGAAGAGCAGTGAAACGGCCTACACGTGAGTCACTGTATTTGTATACATGTAATAGTTGCTAATTGTATTAAAAAAAAAAGTTTTCTATTTCGCGGATTTCACTTATCGCGGGTCATTTTCGGAACGTAACCCCCGCGATAAACGAGGGATTACTGTATATGAATAGCTACATAAAGGCAAGCACAACTGGGACTATGCTAATGCATGTTCTTAATATTCATCAGTGCTTTCTTTAGCTTATTGGTGGATACATCACAGGAAGTCCATTCCACCAATCAGGTTGCCTCTGAATCCAGGCCGAAGGTCTGCTCATAAGTTAAAAGTCAAAAGACAAACTTATCATCGCAAAGCACCAAGATGATCTCAGTCAGACATATCTGTGTACTTCTTCTCTCTCAACTGTGTAAGTGTGCATTTTATCAGTTAACAGTTACACTCTGTTTGGTTTGTTCCATGTAGGTCAACTGTAGATTCTCAAACTATCAAGAAAGTATTAACAGAGTGCCAACGGCATCTCTGATGACTTTCAAAACTTGGTTTGGGTTCGTTGATACCGATTTAAGATTTGTAGGAAGATAATTGAGTGTCTACAATGATCTTTGTGGAGTCGATGGATTTTCTAAAAAGTGTTGGACGGTTAGCTCATGTAATCATTCATAATAAATAGTGGAATAAAAACCTTTAAATACTAAAAAACCTTTGTTACTAATGCAATTCTGTTTTGAAATCTGGACTCAAAACATGGTACAAAAGTGGGTGGGTTTTTATTTCCAGTTGGCAGAGTGATCCTGCACTGTCAGTTTGATTTCTGAGAGAAAATGTTTCCTTTAAAACATGGTTTCCCCATTTTCTAGATCTTATTCAAAGTGAGGATGTTCACGGACACATTCATTTGACCACAGCTGAACCCGGTGGAACTGTAACACTGCAGTGTGCAATATCAGAATCAGACTTTCCCTGGACATGCTGGTACAGACAAACTATTAAACACATGTTCCAACGTGTTGTGGTTCACAATGGAACTAAATCAACTGTTTTGGTAGAAGAACGTTTCTCTGCAAATATGGTTAATGGTACTTATAATCTAAACATCCAAAACATAACCAGTTCAGACAAGGGAATATACTTCTGTACAACCGGAACACAGTATAGGATGGCATTCAGAAACGGCACCTTTGTGACTGTAAAGGGTATGTATAACATCGTAGTCTAGAAACAGCATTTTATAAGCAGGCTATGTTGTATTCATACTTTTTTCATTGTAAACATTCAGGTAACTGTCCTCTAACCAGCTTCTCCAAGAACAGCCTCAGCCCCTCTGATTCTGGGACTTACTACTGTGCAGTGGCCACATGTGGAGAGATACTGTTTGGCAATGGAACAAGACTGGATGTTAAAGGTAATGAATATGAGTGTAGGTAGATGGATGTTTGGTGTAACTCTACATTTGACTACATCAGTGCTGCCTCCCTCTTCTGTTGTTCCCTCCAGAACCAGCAGTGGATCTCATAGTTATCATCCTGGGGGTGTCTTTAGCTGTGTGTGTTGTGTTGATCATCATCCTCATCTGTACCAGAAAGACACGGACAGAGAATTGTAAAGATAAAAGTTGTATAATTGAACTGAAGATATATTGAGTATTAAAAGCTATTAACTATTATGTTTGTATCAGGCCCCGGGAGTTTTTTCTAATGAATGTTATATTGTCATTTGACAGTAAGCGCTGCCTTTCACGGACGTGACAAGACAACTGCAGAACAGGAAAGTTGTCAGGTACAGTCGTTCTACATAACATGGTTCAAACCACCATATATATATGATTTGAGTCTTTGTAGTACAGTCATAATTGGAACAATATCAAGTTTTACCAGGATGAAATTTGAGTGTATGTTGTTTTTATATGATGATGAACACCTTTCATTATCTTGTTCTATCTTTCATGTTACAGTTACTTATACATTGTGATTCTTCACAGGAAGGTGAAGACTTGAACTATGCTGCTCTGCAGTTCTCTGAGATGAAAGGTAAAGGAGGAAGAAGGAAGAGAGAGACCCCACAGGAGAGTGTGTACTCTGATGTGAGGGGTTCTGACTGTGAGGAAAGTGGTCAATAGGAAATCAGTTTGTAAACATTGTTGAGGTGGCAGTTTAGGTTAGCTTATGTTGTATTTTGATACTTCTTTTACTTTTTACTTTGTACTCACGCCTTTTACTCTCTTAACTTCTTAGTTTTAAAATAGTGTTTGTGGTTACTAGACATTCAGTCTGCATCTCCAAAGTTAGTCTGAGGCACAACTACTGTTTACCAGACCTGTGGTCACACTGTGGTTAGCATTCAACAAATGTTTCTTTAAATAATTTTGTAGAAGGGGTTGGAGATGTGATTGTTGTTGTTGTATAACATACACAATGAATGAATCTCTGTGTTATTAAATATAACTATGTCATATAAAAACAACAGTAGTAGGTGTATTTAGGGTGATTTAGGGTTTAGTGCATGAGGTACTCAGTGATCACTTCTCTTCCTCTTCCTGGTTGGGGTTGTCATGGTGATGAAAGTCACAGGGTTAACAAGTGTTGTTGTCATTCAGCACCAAACCTCTGACATAATCCCCAGAATAAATCATTGCCCAATATTTATTTAATATTAATTTATTAAGTAACTCAGCATCAAGAGGATTCAGGTCCATTTCAAGTTTTAAGTAAATCCAGTTGAATTTGTAGAAAATTACATGGCACAGACTAACATTTTGCCAAATTTGATGAGCAATGAAAATATCACTGACTGGCTGAGTAGGAATACTCTGACAACAGAAATGAGCCATCTGAAAAAATGTTTTGACAAGATTTTGATATTGCATTATTCCAGGAAAAAAATATATTTTGTACTCCAGTATTGTCAGTCCACAGTAAGAAACATTTTCGTTAATCCATGTACAATGTACAATTTTTTTATTGGTATCAACAAATCCCAAATGTTTTTTAATGCTTTTCCCAATTCAGATTTGTAACATTGCATGTCAATGAAGGAACAGTGAATGTTTGTAAATTCTGTGTACATTGTTTGAAAATAAAAACAACAAAATATATATTTTCCTTCATTCATGACATAGATAAGACTGGATAAAATATATTAAATAAAATATACATATATTATGTGAACACAGGTCAGTAGCTGTGCCTCAGACTAACTTTGGAGATGCAGACTGAATGTCTGGTAACCACAAACACTATTTTGAAACTAAGAAGTAAAGAGAGTAAAAGATGTGAATACAAAGTAAAAAGTAAAACAAGTATTAAAAATACAACATAACGCTAACGGTAACTGCCACCTCAACAATGTTCACAAACTGATTTTCTGTTGACCACTTTCCTCCCAGTCAGAACCCCTCACATCAGAGTACACACTCTCCTGTGGGGTCTCTCTCTTCCTTCTTCCTCTTTTACCTTTCATCTCAGAGAACTGCAGAGCAGCATAGTTCAAGTCTTCACCTTCCTGTGAAGAATCACAATATATAAGTAACTGTAACATGAAATGTTCAACAACGGAACTAAAGGAGATCGTCGTCACACTGAAATCAGTAAAGTAATTGTAACATGAAAGGTACCTTTTAGAACAACTGACATCATCACATTAAAAACACCTTAAATTGCGTCCGGATAAAGCCTGCATATTGTTACAATACTGACTGCACCACCTGTACCTGACCACTTGACTGTTGTCCAGTTGTCTTGTCATGTCCGTGACAGGCAGCACTCACTGTTCAATGACAAAGTGACATTCATTAGAAAAAACTCCCAGGGCCTCTCATCAAAAATATTGTTAGAAGAATATAGTTTTTACTGTTCGATACCCTGTATGTACATTGTCAGTTCAATCTCAGGATAACTTTTACCTTTACAATTTTCACACACTGTCCGTGTCTTTCTGGTACAGATGAGGATAATGATCAACACAACACACACAGCTAAAGACACCCCCAGGACGATAACTATGAGATCCACTGCTGGTTCTGGAGGGAACAACAGAAGAGGGAGGCAGCACTGATGTAGTCAAATGTAGAGTTACACCAAACATCCATCCACCTACACTCATATTCATTACCTTTAACATCCAGTCTTGTTCCATTGCCAAACAGTATCTCTCCACATGTGGCCACTGCACAGTAGTAAGTTCCAGAATCAGAGGAGCTGAGGTTGTTCTTGGAGAGGCTGTAGACACAGCTCCGTGTAGGAGAGGGAGTCTCAGGTCTCTTCTCACACTCTTCACTCCTGTCTCCTTGGGTGTAAAGGAGTCCTGGATGGGATTCTCCTGCCCCGGTTCTGAACCAGAACACACTGTGTTGTCCTGTACAGGACTCAGAGAGGACTGAACACTGCAGAGTCACAGAGTCTCCTGGATGGACTGGCTCAGACTCTGGCTGCTGCAACACTATCTGGTAATCCAACAGATTTAGACTTGTACCTGGATAGTAAAAACCACACACCTTTAGATCGATCAAATCAATGAGACAATGTATCTAAAGGGTAAGACTGCCAAATCATGTAACATTGTGATAGCATTCATCTTTAAACTCTACCTTTTAATGAGAGGAATGTTGCACCTCTAAACTCTGTTCTATAATATTCACCGACCCCACAGTAATAAACGCCCTCATCTTCCTCAGTCACTCTCAGGATCGTGAGCTGATGTTTTCCTTCTGATACCTCATAACGTAAAGGATTAAACCCCTGGTAAAACAGAGGTGTTTCCACTGAGCGTTTTTTGATCGTCACCATTATTTGTGGAAGGCCTCCCAATGTTTGCTTGTACCAGTGTATGATTTTAGACTCATATTCCTGTTTTGATTTGAAAACACACATCAGGCTAACCCTGTCACGAAGTTGAACCACGGTCACAGGATCCAGAGTGTCTAAATGAAAGGAAAACACAATTTAAAAAAAATATTAAATATTTAGTTACGTGAAATATAATTAATACAGTATATTAACAATATTCTTTTCCCCAATGGAATAATACTTACACACTGTGCCTAAAAGAGTCATAACAGTCCATACAGGTAACATAGTGTCTAGCCTCTTCGTGATGCTGTCAATGTTCAGATGTACAGATTGATGTCAAGATGATCAAGGTTTACAAAGAAAAACTAAAAACACATCTGATTGGTTGAAACCAAAAAGTAGAGTACTTCCTGTTTCCCCGCTTCCAACTCATTTCAAAATGCCACAATACCATGAAACAGCTAAAGAACTTGAACTTTAAAATGGTCAGTCCATATCTGTTAAGGTTTATTTGTGTGTGAAAAAGCTAATGTTATAGTAAGAGGCAGTGGTTTAAGCAGTTATGAAGATGGCCTCATGCATTCCTGTCAGCCTATGTATGTAGTTCTGTTTTGTTCATGTGACTTATTATAAGAAATAAATTGTTTTAGAGATGCTCAATGACAGGTTCTGGACATAAGGTGGAGATAATTGATTCACTAAACATTTATTACAAATAAAAATGTACAGATATCACTCATTCCAACAGTAGATATACTGCACATCGTATGAACACATTAATACAAAAGGCCACACTTTTTTTTATCATTAAAAGCCTAACATATCACTACTATTCAAATATAATTTAAACTGAAAAAGGTAAAAAAAATATATATATATTGATATACTGTAATGACTCAACAATCCAGAAAAAATACTAATGTCCAGGTATCAGAACAGAAGATATTTAAATGATACTGCAGGTAGGTTTACAGTTTGAAAAAGGAAGTGATCAAAAAGTACATTCAAATATAATCCTTACAGGCTGTCAATTACATCAAGACCTTTGACATCAGAGTAAATGGTATCTTCCTTGTTGGTGCGTTCATGTCTTCTGTTCCTGTTGAGGGCTTTGCTTTTTGTAAACTCTAATTGTGAGTAAAGCATCTCGTCACCATCCTGTCTCTGAGGAAAACACGGACTCAGAACTGAATCTAGACACTCAGCACAATCATGTTCATAGAGTAGGACAAGGTGATCTGAAGATAAAACTTGATCACAGTGCCACCAACAGGTTGGGGTGATTAACACCCAGTGGGTTATTTTAGTTGTTGTGGGCACTAGGCACAGCTTATACATTGGTTATTTGTGATATAAATACTGTTTGAATTGATAAATTCAAATTTCCATAAGCAAATACAGATTAATGTACGATTATTGATAAGAATGACATACCTGCTCATTCTGAGTGTCACTGGTCTCACCAACAGATGCTTGCAGTTGAATGACTCTAGCTTTTCCAGACAACAACAAGACATTAGATATACTAGATACGATTTAATCTTATAATTCATGCCTATCTTTTTTTGTTGTAACCTAAATTGTGCACTGGTAACAGTCATATATGTCTGCCTGTCTCTGTGTGGTGTAGTAGTTTTAATACCTGTCTACAAACAAATTTCCTCTAGTGGGATGAATAAAATTTACTTGACTTGAGTATTAAAATGAACATCTGCTGTATTGGCAGTGTCCACTATACATTCCGTCCTCTGACCTTCATACCACAGAAATATTTTGCTGGTTAATTTTTATGTCAAGGTGTTTGTTAAACTCTTTCACCAGTCAGCTGGTTGTTTAATACTGTATGAACCTAAAATCTAAACTGATAGTCACACTGTTCTAGAGGAACAGTGTTCTAGAGGTAACTTTCTTCCACAAAAAGCAAATTCCTTTTTTTCTTGAGAACATAACCCTTGGTCATGTCCAGGAGAGAAATATGCCTATCTATGAATTATGTTGCTTGTATCATTATTATATTATATATTATTATACAATATGATATAACATTATTATATCATATTGTGTCATTGATAAACTGTCATTATGCTGTTTGCTTATGGAAATGCCTGTGATACTAGTGTAGGTCAGAGGTCACAATATTACCAAAGAGTATAATGCCATGTAACTTTGAACGAGGTACATAGGAGGAGCGTAAAGGCCAATTCTAGGAGCCCTATCTAAAGACCTAAACAAAAGCTATCTAGCATGCAGCAGTGTCCTTTTTCTGTGCTTGCGAAGGCTATGCTAATCGTCACATATGTATGTATCAGACACCTGCACTTTATAGATCTATGATAACTATGTTGATTTTGTCTTGAACTTGTACTTTTCTATTCACTTCATTGACTTGGTACTTTAACAGCAATTGGGTACTAATATGTCTTCACTATTAATATTCCTATGTATCCCTATGCACACATATCCATGGCAGAGCTCAAATATAAAGGTTGTTGAGAGATGTTATATATAAAAATTCCTATATGAAATCGAACTACATGACATTGGGACAGCTTCAAAATAAGTATGTTTGTATGTTTTAAGTTGGCACTGACAGTCTGTTTCTCCCTTAATGGATAGAGCTTTACTGCCACTTCCTGGTATGAGGAAGAAACAAGTTCCTTCATTACAGCAAAACTAAAAGGACCCACGACTTGTCGGCACGAACAGACATTTCTTACCACGGGCAAGTGTCTGTGTACATTTGTATGTTTATTGACCTATTCCATAAAAACAAAAATAATCTATATCTACTTGCATGTGCCTGCGCATTTGTGCTCTGACATATTATTAAATTTGATTTAATCTATCTGCCTGTCTGTGTTTGTCTGTTCGTCTGTCCATTAGGCCTAATTGAATTATACCTAGGAGCATGTGTATTATGGCTACAATTTGTTTCATTGACAACAATAGCAACAGCAGTAGATGGAGGACTTTACAGAGAGTACAAAGTGGTTCAGGATTTTCAGATTCTCAGATACCATCCAGGACTGGAGTTTTGCTTGCCACTTCAAGACAGCACACTTTCAGCACACTTACGACTGCCCTGAAGTTACCTTGGTCAAATGTCCGCTCACAAACATGTCACAGGACGGTAAAAGGTCAAAATTAGGGGCCTAGATTTCAATATACATGACGGAAAATCTTTCCCCCACATTTTCTTTGGGGAAAGATGGGGGCTTTTTGCCCCCAAAGCCCTCCTGTGTCCAAGAAATTATTCCCTGAGGTCCCCTTTTTGGGCCCCGTCCCCATGTTGAGGACTACAGATTTATAGGTTTTTGTTCAAAAACAATAACATGTTTATATTTTTGCCTTTTATGGCACTTATTCTCTGACTCACTAACTCACCTGCCTTAGAGAAAATCCTTTCTGCAGGTACAGATGTTGCAATTATTCCCAGGTGTTTCTTGGCAAGCTTGCTCAGTGAGGGGAATGTTGGCTCAATTTTTTTCACTAAAGAAGTGGGTCTCCATCCTGTGGAATTGGGTTCTCTTCTGAATACCGGCGCATTTCAATAAAGGCATCAGTGCCAGTTGTGCGATGCTGCTGGGATGCAGGGACTTGAGAGTCAAACTCTGTCCATATCCCACTTTTTGTTGCAGGTGGGTATGAGCCATTGCTGAGAGGGCTGGTGGCAGAGCTTGTGCTTGGTTCAGGAGCTGACAATGAAGGGACTGAGGTCTGGTTCACTAATTGAATTTCAGTGATGAGTTGTTTTTTCACAGCTATAACATTTGCCATGTCACGGAACCCAAAGTTTTTAAATCTTGTGTCCAGGTAGGTGCTGACAGCAAGACCATAAAAGGATTCAACACTACTGAAATGCTTCTGGCATTGTGTTGTTAGCTCAGCAGCTAGCTTGCTACCTTGGCACTCATGAGATGCAGTTGATCGAGAAGCGGTTAGAACCGAAACTGTACTATACTGTTGCTAGTGGTACGTTCCACTGCTGCCAGTGGTACATGACAGTTAGCCTACTGTAGTTGCTAGTGGTACATGCCATTGCCTCCACTGGCACGTGACAGTGGCTAGTGGTACGTACCACCGCTGCCAGTGGTACGTGACAGTGCCTCCACTGGCACATGACAGTTACTGTTCTGTTGATAGTGGTACGCAAGTGTCTCGTGGCAGATGCATTGGCTGTCTTGCAGCTTTTGTTTACTGTCGTGTAACTGCCCCGCGGCCATTTTATAATAGGATAACAGGCTATAAACTTTTATTTTTGAAATATAAGTTAAACTGTTTGTGCTAACAGACTCCAAACATACTTTTGACGTCTCACTACAAGCTCACCATACAAAGTAGTCGATTTAGACATTATGATGCATATAGTGTAATGATGTGACTGTAATGTAAAGCAGACTTGTACACATGTAATGAATTAGTAACAAATTATTTTACTCAAGAGTAACTGAATTTAAGCGTGATCATGAGCCACCGTTATAGACTCTCCTACGTCTCATGCATCATTGTGTTGTTATCAGCGCCTCCTAGTGGCGTATATCATTAATTGTAATAACTGCGTAATAACACTTTCGTACCACTATCAACAGAACAACACCAAGAAGACCAAAGAGCTCATTGTGGACTTCAGGAGAACCAAAGGTGGCACACACACCCCCATCCGTATCAACGGGACGGAGGTTGAGCGTGTCGCCAGCTTTAAGTTCTTGGGTGTCCACATCTTCGAGGACCTCTCTTGGACCCTCAACACCTCAACATTGGTCAAGAAGGCTCACCAGCGCCTCTTCCTCCTAAGGAGACTGAAGAAGGCTCATCTGTCTCCTCAGATCCTGGTGAACTTCTACCGCTGCACCATCGAGAGCATCCTCACCAACTGCATCTCGGTGTGGCATGGCAGTTGCTGTGTTGTGGACCGGAAGTCTCTTCAGAGGGTGGTGAAAACTGCCCAGCGCATCACTACTTCCTCGATCCCCACCATTGAGGCTGTCCCATAAGCGGAAATCGCGGGGGGGACAGGGGGGACATGACCCCCCCATCCTGGGAAAAATTATATTTGTCCCCCCCAATAAATCGCTGTAAACATAACTATGTAATTTCAATAATATTAATAATACGCAATGAAAGCGCTTTGCTGATTATGGACACAATGGCGCTTTTTTAATGTGCTATGTGTTACAGCAGTAATTTTGGTGTCCCCCTCAGGAATTGCTCTTGAGAAAATGTCATATAATTGTCCCCCCCAAAGTTAATAGTAGATGTTTGCCACTGGGCTGTCCAGCACAAAAGATGTCTGCGGAGGCCACGCAGCATCGTCAAGGACAACTCTCACCCCAGCCGCAGACAGTTTGCCCTCCTCCCCTCTGGGGGGCGCTACAGGGCCCTCCGTTCCAGGACCAGCAGGTTCAGGAACAGCTTCTCGCTGCGTCACCCTGCTGAACTCTGCACCACGGTGATGGCCCCCCTGGTTACGCCCTCACACACCCTCCTCCAGTGACTGTACTTACCCCTACACCTTGGCCTGGACGGCTATGCACCTTCTTCCATCCACTGAACATTTGCACTACTTTTTTACTAACTTTACATCCACGTATATACTTAGTCCGTAGTATTCACTGTACCTATCTCTTCATGTTGCATATTGCATATATCACATATTGCATATATCACATATTGCATATATCACTTCAGAGTGATATATGCAATATGCAACATGAAGAGATGTTGCGGACCGGAAGTCTCTTCAGAGGGTGGTGAAAACTGCCCAGCGCATCACTACTTCCTCGATCCCCACCATTGAGGCTGTCCCATAAGCGGAAATCGCGGGGGGGACAGGGGGGACATGACCCCCCCATCCTGGGAAAAATAATATTTGTCCCCCCCAATAAATCACTGTAAACATAACTATGTAACTATTTTCAATGTGCTGTGTTACAGCAGTAATTTTGGTGACCCCCTCAGGAATTGCTCTTGAGAAAATGTCATATAATTGTCCCTCCCAAAGTTATATATATATATATATAAACCCTGATTGACAGCTAGGGTGACCAAACAAACATACCCAATGAATAATACGTTTTAGAACTATATATCTTATTTATTACTGATGAACATTTATTTCTATTTTAACGCTATGAACTACAATTTTTAACTAACTTAGAAAGATATCTGGATTAAATATGAAATACTTTTATATTTATGTAATATAATACAGTTTAATGTGACTGCTTATGTTTTTAGTAAGTAAACAGAACCTGTATATTCTAAGGTTTACCACCCAGGCTACACACACAATACTACTTAACAGGCTGGCCACACAGTAGCATTTATATATTTTATAATATTAATTTTATTATATTAATATATTTTCACAATTTAGTTACAATTAAAATTGTCAGATGCATTTGTGACAAGTGAGAGCAAATCAAGAAAACAAGAAATCATTCATTTAAAAAGGAATCAACTAATAACACAATGATCATATTAAACACAATTCTTTTAAATTGTACTGGCCAGTTTCTATCACATTCGATGGCAAATTGTGTAGTGGCAGTGGCATATTCCCACCTTATTGAAATAAAAATAGTAGAACTGATAAAAGATTCGTATTGTAGCTGACAAAAATATGATATTGAAAAAAATGTGTATTTTTTTTCACATACAGTAGGCTACCGTGACATCGGACAGTGTAAAAATTATTTGAGCTAGCCTATATTGTTTTGCTGATCACAATTGTTATGAATCGGTTTTAGATTTGTTTTTTGTCTTTTCTGAATCGTGCAAATGTTTCATGGCCCTTTGTCTGGCTAAAGAACATTACCTTCATAGTGTATCGGCCAACTTATGCGATCGTTTTTCTGATCACGTTCACAACCAACTTGGATTTTGCTTGTTAATGCTATACCGTCGTATACACAACCGGGGTGTTGAGTGCCACTAGAGCGCCTACAGGTGATAAGAGAGAATGGCTTATTGCTAGTGTATATATTTCCAAATGAAAGTGTTCCAGCACTATTACAGACTGCCTCCACGAGCTTAGGGTTAGTAATGATGAACGTGTTTACATGTTTGCAGGTGTCATCAGGAGGAGGGTTTTTCAGATCCAGTGTTTGTATGACTTGAGTACAGGCCTTGATTGCCATTTCCGCTGTTATGTGGTTCCTGACAAAACGGTTGTAACCAGGTGGTGGATTGGCTGCCCTCACCACCACGCAGGCCCCTAGCAGAAGTATCCACTGGAGCTTCATAATGACCTAAGGAGAAAATATATGAACAAAACTACCATTGCAGTCTGACATTCCATGGCATTGAATTCAAGACAAGACATTTTGCAACATATTCCATGCCGAGGGTGCAGAGTACAGAAAAGCCCTCTTTCCAATTTCCGTACGGGCATAAGGTACAGATAGCATGACGCAATCCTGAGAACGCAGAGAGTATTTCCCGGCACTCTTCTGCTTTATAAGGACACACAAATAGTATGGGAGCAGACCAAGAATGGCCTTATATATGAAGGCGTAGCAATGACCGAGCCTACGGGTGGTCAGAGCAGGCCATCCTACCCGAGAGTATAACTCACAGTGGTGAGTCAGAGCTTTGCAGTTTGTAATGAACCTCAAGGAAGCATGGTATGCTGTGTCAACCTTATGAAGACACTGAGCAGAAGAGTGCATATACAACAGATATCCATAGTCCAGTACAGATAAAAACGTGGCGGCAACAAGTTGCTTTTTTACATTAAAAGAAAAACACAACTTATTTCGCAAAATAAAAACCCAGCTTTAGCCTCAGCTTTTTCACCAGATACAGAACATGTGGCTTAAAAGTGAGGGAGTCATCAATCAAAATACCCAGGTATTTATAGGAGTTAACAAACTCTATTTCACTTCCCTCAAGAGTGACTACTGAAGCGATATTTAGTGGCCTGTTCCTAGCATTGGTAAACAACACACATTTAGTCTTATCTGCATTTAGAACGAGTTTCAGATGAAGTAGGTTATTTTGGAAAACAATAAAAACTAGAGAGGGTACAATTTCTGGGGAAATTGTAGGGTGTGCTTGCTTGCGTCGGTTGCACAGGGATCCGTTTTTGAATGACATTTTTACAACTGATTTATGTATATTTTATATGAAAATGCATACTTATTATTTATAAAGATTAAATAGATTTAAAGGCATTTTTTTTTGCTGCTCATTTACAACTGAAAATACGAGTGAAGTGTAGAATGAAATAGATGTCTTCTCATTTCCCCTGCAAGAGGCAGCCTCATCGTTGAATCAAAACTGGCAGACCGGTGTAAAAATGGACCTAATCTCTATGACTTAAACGTCATTTAAAGTTTTTCCCTTCTCGTGACATTTTCAGGCATGTAGCCTACTCATTGCATTCATTCATTAATAAAGAACCCCCTTTGAAGATTATTCTACGACGTTACCCGGCAGTAGAAGATGGAATCGCGATTCAGACAGTCCCATCTGCTAACTGAAAATATGCCCCCCAAAACGTAAATAAGCTTGACATTTATTTAGTGGAAAATCGCTCATTCATAAAAAGCTCACTGGTAGCGATCATTGTCAGTAACAACGCAAAATGCGATATAGCCCTGTGTGGAGAAGCTGCCCCGGTAAATTGTACTACTACAGTACAGTACTAGTAGACTACTGCTGTGTTCGTCTTGGTAGCGATTGCGTTGGTTGAATTGGATTTAACGTTCCGTTGTACGGTTTAGGCTGAAATTATTTTCATGAACAGATTGGCAACGTTTAGGCTGTGGCAATGAAGTTCAGGTTAGTAGTTAGATAGATTTTTGATTAAGTAAGGGGAGTGCCGAACATGTTCTGTCGCCGTTTGACTTCCTACAGCTGTGTAGATGTTTTTGTAGTGTCTGGCGTAGGCTACAGCATTGCAGTGAGCAATACTGGTTTGAAACCACAGGTAATGATAATTTCACCATTTACTTGTAATGTAATGTCATAATAAATCCTACAACGAAAATGTATTTGTGAGGAATGTTTATTTTAAAGATTGAAAACAGATGCATCATAGACCACTGTAGTATGTGTTGCCCGGGCAACAGAGGCTAATGTCATGATGCTAATGCTTCAGTGAAATAGTAGACTACCGTTTCCAAAAGTAGATGTGGGCCTACTTCCTTAATAATATCAGCTAATATTGTACATTACATTTCATAATTGTGTTTCACATCACAAAGTAAAATGAGTAAATAGTTATCACCCTGGCCTCTTTGCTTGTGGCGTTCCTGCAGCTGCCTTGCAGTAAAGCTATAGTTAGCCTAGCTATCCCCCAAGTTAACAGATGTGAAACGAATGTTCTGCTACAGGTAGTCACGCGTGTTTTCGTGACGTTAGTGACGTAGTGACGTTAGTAACGTCAGTGACTGTGGCTAGCAAAAAGTAGATGTTTTTGTAGTGTGTCTCGCGTAGGCTACAGCATTGCAGTGAGCAACACTGGTTTGAAACCACAGGTAATGATAATTTCACCCACAAATCGTTTACTTGTAATGTAATGTCATAATAAATCCTACAACGAAAATGTATATGTGAGGAATGTTTATTTTAACGATTGAAAACAGATACATCATAGACCACTGTAGTATGTGTTGCCCGGGCAACACAGGCTAATGTCATGATGCTAATACTTCAGTGAAATAGTAGACTACTGTTTCCGAAAGTAGATGTACTTCCTTAATAATATCAGCTTATACTGTACATTACACATGACAATTGTGTGTCATATCACAAAGTAAAATGAGTAAATAGTTATCACCCTGGCCTCTTTGCTTGTGGCGTTTCTGCAGCTGCCTTGCAGTAAAACTATAGTTAGCCTAGCTATCCCCCAAGTTAACAGATGCGAAACGAATGTTCTGCCAAAGGTAGTCACGCGTGTTTTCGTGACGTTAGTGACGTAGTGACGTTAGTAACGTCAGTGACTGTGGCTAGCAAATTAGCCACCGTTAGCTTCACTTTTCGCCACAAAAACTTAACTTCAGCCTAAACCATGCAACGGAACGTAAATTCCAATAGAAGCAACTCAATCGCTACCAAGACAAAACTTTTGACACCTACTTTGTCTATGTAGGCCAAATATTGACTGAGTTTTAGGGGGGCAAAAAGAATAATAATAATAATATATATGTGAGAGAACAAAGGTTGTGCTCTCGCCGAAGGCTTGAGCACACCCAATTAATACATGAATGCAGTTGCATGAAAAACAATGATGCATATGAAATAGATATCAAAAACAAAGTTGATAAAAAACTAAACTAGATACCAAAATGGTTACAGACACACCAACTAAATGTTTTAATGAAAACCCAATTTGTGGCATAAGTCATGTCATGGAAGTTAAACTTACCTTATTTCAATCACAAGTGGATCTGTTACAGTAGTCTTTTGGGTGATTCAGGATATATGTATTCACCTGTGAATATACACAGAACACTGCATGGAAGAAAACCAAACATTTCATTAGGTACAGAGTTGTTCACTGACTCACAGCCTTTAAGCAATTTAATTTTCTGCGTCAAAAATGGCTACATACCTGTGTTGGGAAAATCTTTTATCAAGTAGTGCACAGAGTCGATGGAGTCAAGAAAGTTTATTTCTTGCAGCATGCAGCAAGGAGACAAGTCTATGGCGTTCCAGAGTTGTCTAAATCTTCATAGTAAAAAGTAGTCCTTTTATACATATTCTGAACAAGTTCAATTACATGAGGGAGGTGAAATCCGTTTCCCATATATGGAGACGGGAGCTTATCACCTTTGAATGTCAACTGTCAGTCTACTTAGTCAAAGCTTGTGGGAGGGAGAACCATCTTCCCAACTACCACCAACTGCCCTCTTCCAGACGAGCTAAAACATTTTATGCTCGTTTTGAAGCGGAAAACACCATACACAGAAAGATGGGAATCACAGAGGAGGAAAACAATCTGTCAATCTCTGTGGATGAAGTACGGAAGACCCTCAAACGAGTGGACATCCTCAAGGCTACTGGTCCAGATCAGGCCAGATCAAGCCGCGTTCTTAAAACATGTGCAAACCAGCTGGTTGAGGTATTCATGGATATTTTCAACCTCTCACTCTCCCTGTCTGTTATCCCCACATGCTTCAAAACGTCTACCATTATTCCAGTCCCAAAACAGGCAAAAGTAACCTGCCTAAATGACTGGCGCTCTGTTGCCCTCACCCCCATCATCAGCAAGTGTTTTGAGAAGCTAGTAAGGAACTTACGTAAGTAACCTCCATGTTACCTACTGCTCTTGACCCATTGCAATTTGCAACCGTCAGAACAGATCCACTGACAATGCATTTGCCATGCCATGACGATACGACGGTGATAGGCCTGATCTCCAGTGACAACGAGACAGCCTACAGAGGGTAGGTCAACACTCTGACACACTGGTTCCAGGAGAACAACCTTTCCCTAAACGTCAACAAAACATGTCAAATGATTAAACTGGGGGTCAGATGGCTGAGTGGTTAGAGAGTCGGGCTACGAATCAGAAAGTTGTTGACGTTGTGTCTTTTTTTCACTTTTTTTTTCAACACGCAACAAGCGCTCGTAAACAAGCACCAAGGGCGAGACCTGCAGACACACACACACACACACACTGGATGCCCTCATTACGTAATACACGCCACAGTTTGCAGTTATCCCTTTTATATAGTAAATGCTTCACAGGCTTTGTTGTGAAATCCCCACTGCGATCTAATCAAACTTTCTGATGAAGTGAAGTGACTGAGACTTACTGGGAGGAGAGGAGGAGGAGAGGAGGAGGGGGGAGGAGGGGGGGGGGAGGAGGGGGAGGAGGAGGGGGGTGGAGGGGGGGAGAGGAGGAGAGGGGAGGAGGGGGGGGGGAGAGGAGGATGGGGGGGAGAGGGGGGAGAGGAGGAGGGGGGTGGAGGGGGGGAGAGGAGGAGGGGGGAGGAGGGGGGGGGGGAGAGGAGGAGGGGGGGGAGGAGGAGGGTGGACGAGGGGGGGAGGAAGAGGAGGAGAGGAGGAGGGAAGATTTCGTCTTGCACCAATGAAGGGCCTGGTCTGGCTCTCTCTAGCTCTAACCCCCCTCTCACCCCCCTGTCACTAGGCACTTCACCCTACTTGTCTCGGGGGGAATGTCCCTGTACTTACTGTAAGTCGCTCTGGATAAGAGTGTCTGCTAAATGACTAAATGTAAATGTAAAACCAAGGAGCTGATCGTGGACTTCAGGAAGCAGAGGGGGGAGCACTCCCCCATCGACAGAGCGGCAGTGGAGAGGGTCACCAGCTTCAAGTTCCTCGGTGTTCACATCGCAGAGGACCTGACATGGGCCACACACACACACCAAACATGTGGTGAAAAAGGCCCAACAGCGCCTCTTCCATCTCAGGCGACTGAGATGGAAGCATGAGTTCGGCATGAGTCCCCGCATCCTAAAGTCCTTCTAAAGCTGCACCATAGAAAGCGTCCTGACTGGTTGCATCACTACCTGGTATGGAAACTGCACTGAGCTGAACCGCAAAGCACTTTGTAGGGTGGTGCGGTCAGCGCATCACAGGATGTGAACTTCCCTCCCTACAGGACATCTACACCAGGCGGTGCCTGTCAAAGGCCAGGAAGATCATCGGCGACCCCAACCACGAACTGTTCACAGTGCTACCATCTGGCAACGGGTACCGCAGCATTAGTTCCCGAACTAATTGGCTACAAGACAGCTTCTATCTCCAGGCCATCAGGCTCCTGAACAGATAACTACCCCCCACCCCCACTTCCCTTCTGGGACAGATTCCTGCACATCACAACCTTTTCTAGATTTGTTATAATCATTTTATCTTTTATTGTTATTATTGTCCGCTACTATCTATTTGATTATTAAAAACTGCACTGTTGTAGGTAGCTCAGTGGCACAAAGCTTTTCATTGTACTTGTATACTTGTGTATCCTGTACATATGACAATAATCTTGAAATTGATTGAATTGAAATTGAACAGCTATGAAGAACGTCTGGTGAGGTTCGCCTCTGCACACCGGAGTCTGGTGCACAGAATTTCCCTTTCTGCATAAGATTATGTGAAATATCTCTACACACCGGAGTCTGGTGGACAGAATTTCCCTTTCTGCATAAGATTATGTGAAATATCTCTACACACCGGAGTCTGGTGGACAGAATTTCCCTTTCTGCATAAGATTATGTGAAATATCTCTACACACCGGCGTCTGGTGGACAGAATTTCCCTTTCTGCATAAGATTATGTGAAATATCTTCCACAACAGTATTATTTTCAGCTTGTATAACAGCTTGGACAAATATTTCTAACAACCTGTATATCCACAAGTCTACATTACTGTAGTCTGCATTGAGTCCTGACACAGCATACTGAATTTGACTGAGTAATACAGTTTTCTCAGTCACTTTGGTACATGAATCACATCACTGTGATACATTTGCTACACTACAGTCAGTAGAGCCTACCACGCCATCCCTCGAGCAGCACTGGGACACTCTGACCATGCCATGGTCCACCTGATTCCTGCATACAGGCAGAAACTATAGCTCTATAAACCTGCTGTGAAGACATCAAAACAGTGGATCAGTGAGGCTATGGAGGATCTGCGGGCGTGCTTGGACTGTACTGACTGGGATATGTTCACGACTGCTACCAATAGTCTGGATGAACTCACAGAGGCTGTGACGTCATACATCAGCTTCTGTGAGGACTGCTGTATTCAAACACGCACCAGGGTGCATTTCAACAACAACAAGCCCTGGTTCTCTGCAAAGCTCAGAAGGTTGAGGTTGGAGAAGGAGGAAGCGTTTAAGAGTGGAGATAGAGACAGATTCAAGGAGTTGAAGAACAGTTTTAGCAAGGCGGTGAGAGAGGCTAAACGACTGTACTCAAAGAGACTAAAACACAAGTTCTCTGCTAACGACTCCGCTTCTGTCTGGAGAGGGCTCAGGCAGATTACCAACTACAAGCCCAGAGCTCTGGGCTCTGATATAGACTGCAGTCGTCATGAGTGAGCGTCATCCCCCCAGGCAGATAAGGCCACTGCGTTGGATGAACTGTATGGGATTATCAATGGTCTGGAGAATGTGCACCCAGAGGCAGCCTTCTTTGTTGTTGGAGATTTCAACAGAGCCAACATGAAGAAGGTCCTGCCCAAATACTATCAGCACATTGACTTCTTCACACGTGGAGACCCGACCCTTGACTATTGCTATACAGCGTTCAAGGGCAGCTACAAACCCCTCCCCCACCCTGCTTTTGGGAAGTCTGATCACACCTCCATTCTTCTCCTTCCAGCATATACACAAAAGCTAAAACAGGTTAGACCGGTTGCGAGGTCAGTTCACATATGGAGTGACGAGAGTGTGGCGACCCTCCAGGACTGTTTTAACATCACTGACTGGCTGATGTTTAGGGAGGCAGCAGATGGGGACATAAACGAATATACGGACACTGTTTCCAGCTACATTCAACACTGCATTAATGACGTCGTCCCCAAGAAGGTTATCCGGTCTTTCCCCAATCAGAAGCCCTGGGTTGATGCCGCGGTCCGGGCCAACCTGATAGCCCAGCCTGTCGCCTTTAACTCTGGGGACCCTGATCAGTACAGGAAGACCAGATACGACTTTCTGAAGGCCATCAAAGCAGCGAAAAGGGCTTACAGGACCATGGTGGAGTCCAGCTACCATGGCTCTGACCCTAGGCACATGTGGAGTGGACTTAAAGCCATTACAGACTACAAAGGGAGAGACTACAGTGAGACCCAGTCCTCTGTCCTACTGACAGACGGGCTGAATGCCTTCTACGCTTGCTTTGAGAGGGACATTGACCCCCCTGCAGTGGAGCTACCTGAAGGCCAAGCCAGTGGTGTACCTACATTAACTGTAGCTGAGGTGAGGCATTGCTTCCAAAAGATCAACCCTCGCAAGGCACCTGGCCCAGACAGCATATCAGGTAGGGCCCTCAGGGGCTGCGCTGACCAGCTAGCAGGGGTCTTCAGTGACATCTTCAACCTCCTTAGCCTTAGCCTGTCTGTACTTCCCAACTGCTTCAAGAGGACCACCATTGTCCCTGTGCCCAAGAACACCAAGGTCACCTGCATGAACGACTTTCGCCCAATAGCACTGACCTCTGTCATCATGAAGTGCTTCGAACGGCTAGTACAATAATTTCTCTGCTCCTTGCTGCCTTGGACCCAATGCAGTTTGCATACCAGTCCAACAGGTCTACAGACGATGCCATCGCCCTGACAATGCACACCGCTCTCTCCCACCTGGACAAAGGCAATACGTATGTGAGTATGCTGTTCATTGACTACAGCTCAGCATTCAACACCATCATCCCCTCCAGGAAAGCTGGCAGGATTCTAAGAGACTGTTACCACCCATCCTTCAGTCTTTTACCCCGTTGCCTTCTGGCAGGTGATACCGAAGCATTCGGTCTTGCACACGTAGACTGGACTACAGTTTCTTTCCAAGGGCCATCAGGCTTCTGAATGAACATTGATATGGACATTGATACACTGTCAACACTCACACTAGTCCCATTACACACTGTCACTTTAGTTTCTGGTTGTACAATCAGCAATATTTCACTAATTGTACCCTACTTGTCTCTGGGTTAGTATAGGTTATAAGGTTAGTATAGGATATTATGTGTATTATAGGTTAAATATACTGTATAGTTTATTATTTTGTATATTTAGGAGGTTTATTATATTACATGTTAGCTTATCATAGGTGTAACCTACTTGTATGTCATGTTATGGCAGGTTGCCTTGCGTTGTCTTGTCCAAAGACAATACTGCACCACCCCCTGGTGGTGCAGTATGAGTACGACAGCAGGTCTGTGTGAGGTCCACTATCTAAGGCCATGTCAGGCCTTCCAGAACACATGTAGAATGAGTTAGTTCCATTCTGTTGAGGAACCGCTGACCTCCTCTACTCTCAGTCTGCATGATCTCTTCAGCCATGTTTTTTAATCCTTGCCAGACTCCCTTGAAGTTACCATAGTCAAACGTTTAGATTGTGAGAATTTGAGATTTATTTGATCTTATGGTACAAGTTCAAGGCAAAAGGTAAAAGGTTTTCCAAGGTAAAATGCTGAGCAAACTGTTTTCAATATAGGTTTGTTTACTGTCTGGTTCCCCATTAGTTTACTGGGAAACAAATAGTTGCATCACTCAAACAAACAATAAACAAATAACTCAAATACAGCTTGCCAGTTAACCTGTTTTAACAGAAATTGCCATATTTTAAGTCATTGTAACTGTAATTTAAAGACTAACACCATACACACAATACTACTTAACAGTCTGCCCACACAGTAGCATTTATTTAATACATTTTCACAATTTAGTTACAATTAAAATCATGCTGCTTTTCAGATGTATTTGTCACAACTGAAAGCAAATCAAGGAATCAGGCATTGTATTACTGTAAAAGGAAGCCACTAAAAACAAAAGGATCACATGTAACACAATTCTTTTAAATTGGACTGGCCAGTTTCTATCACATTTGATGGCAAATTGTGTAGTGGCATATTCCCACTTTATTGAAATGAAAAAATAGTAGAACTGATTAAAGTATTGTAGCTGACAAAAATATGCTAAACGACATCACCTTCATAGTGTGTCGGCCAGAGTATGCGACGGTTTTGCAGATCACGTTCACAAGAAACTCTGATTCTCCTTGTTGATGCAGTACCGTCGTATACACAATCGGGGTGTTGAGTGCCACTAGAGAGCCTACAGGTGATAAGAGAGAATCGTTGAGTGCTAGTGAATATATCCCTAGCTGCAAAGTCACGTGTTCCAGCATTAATACAGACGGCCTCGACCTGTTCGAGGATAGGGTTAGTAACGATGAACGTGTTCGTATATTTGCAGTTCTGAGTTCCAGGCTCATTCAGCTGCAGTCTTCGCATAACGCGAGAACAGTCCTGGGTTACCATTCTCGTTTGTGTGTGGATCCGGACAAAACGGTTGTAACCAGGTGGTGGATTGGCTGCCCTCACCACCACACAGGCCCCTAGCAGAAGTATCCACTGGAGCTTCATAATGTCCTAAGGACAAAAGATATGAATAAAACTACCATTGCAGTCTGACATTCCATGGCATCGAATTCTGTGTGATTTGCAGCGTGATACAGAAATTAATACATGGATGTGGTACAAGGAAACAAACATTTTCATTAGCTACAGAGTTGTTCACTGATTCACAATATTTAAACAATTTAATTCCCTGTGTCAAAAATGCCTACATACCTGTATCTCCACAAGTCTACACTACTCTTGTCTGCATTGAGTCCTGACTTTTATCTGTTACATTCACGTCAATATTTGAACTAAGACTATAATATATTCCGTATTTGTCCTATTTTACCAATCAATGTTGTGTATTAATGAATTACAGGTATTTGTATCCACAGAACCAAAGTACAGGAAAAGTAAATACTCATCACATGATTTGCGAGAAGCACAGACTATTGTAAAAAAATAGTAAACTGAATTTGATTGATTGATACAGTTTTCTCTGTGACTTTGGTACATGAATCACATCCCAATTGAAATTCTCAAAACCTTTTGTTCAACCTCCACATCATATATTGATTTCTCACTCTTTCGAACAAATTGTGAATGCTTTGTTACATTCTTGCAAATGATTTTGTACAATTGTCTGCTGTTTCCAACATGATCCATTGCTTATGCTATGTTGATGAAAATGTATTACATAGTGGGTCAGTGTTGAATAGTCATACCTCACAAAACATCTAGGCATTAGTTCATCGATAAGCAAGTCCTTGATTTCTCCCACAAAACCAACAGAGCATGTGATGATTATTTACTCTTCCTCCTCATTGGTTCGGTGGGTACAGACGTTTGTGTCAAGTTCACTATGCAAAGGATGATGCAACATGAAGATTACACTGCACTTCAGAAGGACGTAATCTGGCAAAGAACACAGGTAAAGTTAAAGGCCAAAAACACCCACACAGTCGTATATCTCCACAAGTCCACAGCACGGATCGGACTCATGACTTTCATCTGTCACATTCACAACAATATTTCAACTTTCGACTGTGGAGAAAGAAGATTCTGTAGAGGACTGTGGAGAAATGCTCTGAAAGACTCAGACCAAAATGTACACTGCATTTGATCAGATCCTGGCTACTAGAGACAAGCTTAGCTAGGGGGCAGTGTTGATCCAAGATTCACAGGAAATCTCCCAAACAGTATGATCTGACCTAAAGGACATTCATGAAACCATACACAAATACAAAAGTATTCTGATGTTGAGTTTGTAATTTGAAGCATAAGGCTATTTAGAAACTTAATTCGTGTTTACAGAACTTCCTCACAGAATCCCAGCTGTTCATCGGAAATGTGTTTGCTACTTTAGAAAATACATGTATCAATCAACAGGTTTTTGAGAAACATTGGATTAAAAAATCATCATTAGGAAATGATAGGGAGTGTGTGTGTGTACATATGTGCGCATGCACGTGTGCCTGCATATGTATGTGTGTGTAGATGTGTGTAAACATACGTTTGTGTGTGTGTGTCTGTGAGTGTGTGTGAACATACGTGGGATAGTGGGTCACAGCAACACCCATATTTTAGACCCATATCTGCCACCATTGAGAGGTGGAGCACAGCAAAATGAAGATTAACAGCAGACCAGAGACATCTTTGACCCCCCTCAAGTCTCCCTCAAACTGCCTGAGATGAATGGGTTAGGAACAGCTCAGACAATAAGAGAATTACTGGATTAGGCCGAACTCAAAAGTTTCCCTTTTCAGAGAAACATAGAACAAAGTTATTCTGAAACCATTATCAAGATCACACTTCTATTGGTAGAGCATTCAAATATACATTATTTCCTGAAAACCAGCTTTCTGCTGTTAAAACGTATAAAATAAAAAACGCTATACACTATAAAATGTCCATTTTATAGTGCTTTGAATGGAAAAACAAGGATTTAATCAATGTTCTTAAATGTCAGAAGTGATTTAACATTTCCTAGTTCCCATGTAAGAGTGTTTTTTTGTGTACACCATGTTGTACACACAGAGTTCCCAGCTACCCCAACCTTCAGACCCACTCCACAGGCCCTTCTACCAACCAGCCTCCACCCCCAGCCTCCACCGCCAGCCTCCCCCCCAGCCTCCACCCCCAGCCTCCCCCCCAGCCTCCACCCCCAGCCTCCCCCCCAGCCTCCACCGCCAGCCTCCCCCCCAGCCTCCACCCCCAGCCTCCACCGCCAGCCTCCCCCCCAGCCTCCACCGCCAGCCTCCCCCCCAGCCTCCACCCCCAGCCTCCACCCCCAGCCTCCACCCCCAGCCTCCACCCCCAGCCTCCCCCCCAGCCTCCACCCCCAGCCTCCACCCCCAGCTTCCCACCCACCAGCTCCAAAGCTTTCTGGGGTTCCTCCATCTGAAGACCAAGTCCACTCTGTACCGTGGAAGTTGTGGTGCCGATGTAAACACAGCTTTCAGTTATAAATGAAATCGAATCCTAACCCCCCCAGCCTCTGACACTAAGACCCTCACACTCCTTCTACGCTCAACCAACATCACAGTGTAGCAATACGCTTACAGAAGCACTGGGTTACTGCTGACACCAAGCACCACAGAACTTTCTGTTGCTGGGCATTCACTTTCAAGCATTTCCCACAGAAAGCACAATACCACGCCTCAGGCTTTAACATTTTTTTTAAATTTCAGGGCGCCCCGGTAGCTTGCCGGATAAGTGCACGCACCATGTAGGGTGAGGCCTAACCCCGGCCTTGGTTCAAATCCGGCCTTGACTTGCAGCATGTATTCCCCTCTCTCCTCCTGCCTTTCCTGTCTCACTTCACTCGTAACAAAAAGATACATTTAGAAAAAGGACTCCAACAGCAAACGTGTTTATCGCGGCGGCGAGTCGGTCACAACCGGATTTGTCACGCAGCCTCACGAGATTACATCAGCGCGAGAGACCCACAACGGCATCTGACGTGAACAAAGAAGCTTGAAATGTAGATTCGATAAGCGGCGAATAACGAGGTTTTGGTGGGACTTAGCGTCCGTAAAATGTGAGTGGCGTCTGGGTTAATAGTTTCCTCCCTCCGAGACAGAAGAGGTGCCTGGACTCGTGAGCGCTCCATCACGGTCGCCCTGCATCTCTCCACACAACAACTGCTCAGGGTTCTTCACCAAGACGTGGTTAAACTTAGTTTAACCATTTTAAAAAAATAGTTCAGAGGGGCATAACTAAGTATTCCAATCAACCTCGACTAGTATGGGGCAAACAACTTGAAATCTTGACAACACCAAGCCACGAGCCAACAAGCGTCTTATTGCCTTGCGGTGTCGCTGTCATTTTATCCTTTGTTCCTGTTATAACGACGACGGAATGGAATGCAACAAGCACGCTCCCTATCAGATGAACCCCACTGACTGCACATGTTGTACTCTGACAAAGCGTAGGCATTCCAGAAGAAGTGGCTAATGGTTGGAACAGTGCTGTTCTGTTCTACTCATATCACACATATCACAGCCCCACCGCAGCCAGAAGACAGAGGGAGAGTGATGGAGAGTAGGCAGAGGCCAGGAGGAGGCCAGGAGGAGGGCTGGAGGAGGGTTGGAGGTTTGGAGGAGGGCTGGAGGAGGGTTGGAGGTTTGGAGGAGGGCTGGAGGAGGGCTGGAGGAGGTTTGGAGGTTTGGAGGAGGGTTGGACGAGCGCTGGAGGAGGGCTGGAGGAGAGATGGAGGAGGAGGGCTGGAGGAGGGTTGGAGGAGGGCTGGAGAGCACAATCAAAAATAGAACTGTGATCTCTGGAGAGGCCATTGAGGGTCTCGTCGTTCTCAAGCGAGATAATCTTTTTTCCACTGCGGGAGAGGAAGGAAAAAAAGGGGTTGATAAAAATGATTTTATAACAACGTGAGAGGCCATTGCTGTCTGTATGCGCGTATGTGTGCATGTGTGTGTATGTGCTTCTTTGTGTGTGTGTGTGTGTGTGCATCTTTGTGTGTGTGTGTGTGTGCTTCTTTGTGTGTGTGTGTGTGTGTGTGTGTGTGTGTGTGTGTGTGTGTGTGTGTGTGTGTGTGTGGTATCTTGAATCTAGCTGTCCTGGCCTTTCCACCAAGGTCACTGTCAGAAGACTGAAAGACCATTTGTGGAAAAGTTTGAGAAGTTTATTTTGTATGTTTATGTTAACACACGTACACACAGACATTATGTTCCATTTCTTCATCTCCCTCTCTTTCTATCACTCTATCTCTCTCTCCTTCTCTTTTCCTCTATCTCTCTCCCTCTCTATAATTGTATCTCTTTCTCCTTCTGCCCCTGTCTCCATCACTCTCTCTCCCCTTCCCTCTCCCCCTCTCTCTCTATCACTCCATCTTTCTCTTCGTCAAAAGAAATACACATCTAAGGACACATTTAATGTAATCGAATGATTCATAAAAGATTACACAACTCCAACTAAGCCAGAGTGTTTCAAAGTTACAGGAAGAAAAAAAACACAGAAGGGTCTCTCTTTCATCCCCAGGAAGCATCTGAAAGGTGAAGTGCTCTTCCTGATAAAGGACAGAACGGCACTCCCCGTGCAGCTGAAGGAAGGCTTTGTGGGCTGTGGATTTGGTCAGGGTAAAAATGACCTCCCACACACTATTCTCTTTGTAATCATTTACAATGACTGAAGATGCTAAAACCTGATTGAAGTTGTAAAAACTATGGCAATTTATAGAGTGCCACAGGCACAACATACTGTACACTTTGAGCAAGATGACATATGGAGATTACTTCCAATCTTGGGTAGGTGGGTATGTTGTAACACAATGAAGCCAAGATGGATGAAAGTGAAATCAATGGAGACACTATAGAGAGTAGAACACAGAGTCTTGGTCAATTGGATGTTTGTAAATTGGAAGGAGAGAGTCAATAGGTGAAGAAAAGAAAAAAAGTAGGTGGATGATTATATTAGGTAGCTTGGACAATAGGAATGTTATTTCTCCTTCACTCTTTCCAACTCTCTCTTTTTTCTCCCCCTCCCCCCCTTTCCTCCCCCTTCTGTCTCCACCCCAACCCCACTACGGTGCATGATCAGCCCCCTCCAGTGCTTCAAAGCCCCCTGTAATATATCAGCTTGCAGCCCAGCACTCCTCACAAAGACCAGGAGGCCTCGTGAATAATCCACAGCTTTCCGTGTATGCTTGCCGCTAGATAGATGAGATGTGGTGGATGAAAGCACAGACCTGTAAATCACGGACCAAGCAAGAAGAAGCCACTTTACCGGGCTCAGGTCATCGTGAAGGCAATAGTCTGATCCACAGCTGGGCCACACCTGACAATCTTCCATACTTACAGCACCTTGACAACTTTGACCTCTTTCCAAGTCACCTGAGCTTTTGTTCAGGCAGAGAATACAGACACCCACTGCTGCTGGCCCTGTTGCAGTTGCCAGTATGGATTGAGCCGTAGTGTTTTATTAATGGATCAATTGTGTCTCTGCATGATGACGTCATGACCTGGGGAATGTATTGATTTCTGCCAGAAACATTATTGTGGATTCAGAAATGTGGATTTATCGATCCAAGCTCTTCTGCTACACTAAAAGGAGAAAAGGATGAACTGCGGCAATGATACGGTTTAATGGTTGTTTCCATACTCACATCCAGAACAGACACACACACACACTCTCCCTCTATTTTTCTCTCCCCTCCCTTTTCCCCTCTTGTTCTTCCTTTCCCTCTCTCTCTCCCTCTCCTTCTTCCCTCTCTCTATCTTTTTCTCACCCCTCCATCTTTCCCACCCACCCTCCCTCTCCCCCTCCTTCCTCCTATCTTCTCCTTTGTTCCTCTCCCTCTCTCTTTTTCAACGCACTGAACAATTGTGAGTAGATTGGTGGTTAGATAGCGCGTCGCACGTACAGTTGCATAAACGGGCGGCCCGATTCTTCTTTAATATCATCCTCGTGTGTTGGTGTGAAAGCAGGGGTGAAGATTCTATCTGAATGAGGATGTAATTGTTGAGGGCTGCCAGGGGGAGAGAAGGGAAGGTTATGGAACTGCAGAGATTATTTCCCATGGGTCCATTATTGCTGAAGCAGTCGCAGATGCATGAATGCCTGGAAGGACTGTATGCTCCTCACTAGGTCTGGCTGCTAGATGGACCACTGGGGCAATATCTGTCATCTGAAATGGTGTCGCTCTTATGTTTCTGACAGGCACAATACCACAGGGCCCATCTGCAAGGACCCCAAATGCCACAAATTGAACTTTTTCTCTCTCGCCCCAACCATATGCCTGTGTCATTCATGGTTCAAAGTATTGTGTTTAATCCTCTGAAGATTTTCCAGACTGTATTTGTAGCTTGATTGCCGTCTCTGAACTCTTGAATGTACCTCTGAGGCCTTCTGGTCCCTGTTTGATGAAGGAGAACATGTCACTGCCCTCTCATTCACGAGCCTGGGTTACTCTCTACATTTACATTTTATTTATTTATTCATGACTCTTCTGTGCAAAGTGACATACAAATAGTGGAGAAAGTATAGCAGAACACCAGGGATCAGAACTGCAAAGTTCTAACAGTATTTCGGTGACCAGAGTGAAGGAACCATCTGTATTTACCAGGCACAGTGAGCGCACAGCTCACCACATCTCAGCTACCAAGTACAGCGCAGAGTAACCGCATCTCAGCTACCAGGCACACGATAATAATATCTCTACAGAACAACAAACACGTCTTAACTACAGTGTTACATAATACACGGCTGCATAAACAAAGTCATAACTATTTTATTCAAAGGAAGCTTGGAGTGGTATAGATCATGATCAAGATGTGCCACGCTAGTACACCGAAGTAAAACATCCGTGTTGTGGCTATCACGCTGCTCTTACTATTTTGTTGCAACCATGTTATTCCTAGTCTGTTGTTGCTATCATGTTGTTGCTAATCTGTTGTTGCTACTACTGTGTTGACGACACTACAGTAGGCTGTGTAATTGCTATAATGATGTTTTTACTATGTTGTTGACACTACACAGTATGTCGTTGTCACTGTGTTGGCTATCTAAGGAAAGACCATGTGTATTTTCAACATCACCATGGTTACTTCCACTAGTAATTAAATATCCATCCAACAGCTGTCAAGTTGCTTGTATGAGCACAAACTGCCCTCTGAAAAACAGTAATAACATAGCTCAGGAACCTGCCAGAGGCCATCGGGTAAAGTCATGGAAATTAAGATGAAAATCAGATATTGAAGGACCCAAAGAAGAGAAGGGAAGACAAAACGTCTTCTTGGGAGGGCGGATCCGAAGGGTTTTCTCCCTCAGAGAGGAGACAGCCCTCTAAGTCTTATTGAGCAATCATGAAGAGAACAGCTTTTGGTTTCATTGTGTGTTTTGTCTGACTAGTGGCCCTTGGGGAGCCTGCCACTCACTCGCACATCTCTCCCTCTACAGAGAAGAGATTCTTTTTTGACTGGGGAGGATTTTTCCTTTTTGCCCATAAGTGGTCTGATTTAAGGCCCAGAACCTTGTGATTAGTTTAAATGGAGGAACTCAGAGAGACAAAGAGAGTTATTGAGAGAGAGAGGGAGAGAGAGAGGGAGTGAGCGAGGGAGTGAGCGAGGGAGAGAGAGGGAGCAAAATCAGGAGAGATAGAGAGATAGAGAGGAGACAGAGAGAAGGAAAAATATATATATATATATATATATAGAGAGAGAGAGAGAGAGAGAGAGGGAAAGGGAGAGAGAGAGAGAGAGAGAGAGGGAAAGGGAGAGAGATAAATAGCCTCCATAGTGTCTCTATTGACCTACATTATTATAGATTTAAATGTTGAATGTCATATTTTTTTATTAACACTAAAATCCTTTCCCTTGAGGTTCCAACACCGTGACACAGAGAACCAGCACAAAGGAAGAGATGTGTTTGCCTGAGACACGGAGCAGCGATTCCCTTGTGTCCTTCCTGTTGTTCATTCTACGGGTATTACATTCAAGGAGACCAACTAGGGCTAAAAGGAAAATGCTACATGCAATTAAACTATTTATTTTCACGATCCTTGACTCCATCCCCTGTTTCTCTCTTTCTGCAACTCCAAAATAGTCCCTGACATGAGTATGATTCACGGGTGAAACATCTATTCTTCTTGACGTTTTCCTGACATCTTTCTCTCCTCCCTCCTTCAGCACATGCCCACCAGTGGTCCTCAGGCCCCTGGATGAAGCTGCATGTATGGTTACGTGTTGTTCTATTAATACAGGATCAGGCTGATTCCAGATCCCATGTGTGCCTCTGCCCCTAATTGAGCCCCACAACCAGTGACCCCATGTCTGCCTGGGCCCTTATCCCTCAGCCTGTCACTCGGGTTGGGTAATTGGCATGGTGAAGATGCCGTGGACCTATATCCTGGGCTGGTTTTGAGGCAGTGACTGACAGCATTCTGTTGAAGTCGTAGCGGCAGAGATCTTGTGCCGGTGTTTCCTGTTGTTTTCATTAGAAGAAGTTTGAAGGCCTTGGAGGAGAGTGACCTCCAACTGGAGTCTAAACAGATTCTGTTGAGTCTTGCCTCAACAGAAAATAAATCAGTCTGTATTTCTTCACCACAGCTGGAATACTTAAGTATTATAGTAAGTGTTTTTTCTGGCATGCTGGTCTGTCTGAATAAACTAGCTAGCTAAAATAAAGATCTAAAAGATACAGCCAAAAAAACTAAATAAGATAAATCCACAGATCACAAGATAAAGATACAAAAAAAACGTATCTTGATAAATCTGTGAATAAACAACCTCAGCAAAAATAAAACATATTTCCTCCGTCCACAATAAACAAACATCCAAATAACTTCATAACTCCCGAATAGACACAGAGTACATCATAACCAGAATGTGTGCATTCCTGCGATCGCTGTGCCTGATGGAGTCCCTGAGCAGAAATGTATTTTCTAAATATTAAGAATCAAACCAATGGCCATCATTTAACAATGCAGCCAGAGTGTGCAGTACAGGGTCTGTGAGTTTCACATTTAATTAGAATGCCTCTCACACACACGCGCCCTTCAGAGCTGCGGAGTTCAGCCTCGTTCTTTTCAATCCCCTCTCTCTCCCTGTGGAGGAGGAAACACAATGCCAGCTCCAGGTAGCTGCTCCAGGGGGAGGCGATCCTCAGGGAGGGGGGAGCTCAAATCCGGGGAACAAAAACACATCCATACTGTCTCTCCTGACAGGAAGGGAGGATGGGGGGAGGGGAGGGGGGACTGTGGTACAGGGGAGGCCAGAGGGAGACTGGGGAAACAGAGGGGAACAAGAGAGGCAAGGAGGAGGGGGGTGGGTGTGCAGTTTAGGCAGGGGGGAGACAGGGGGATTGGGGGGGGGGGATATAATAATGAACTGGATTAAATGTGAAAGTAAGAGAGCAACCGCTCTTCTGCAGGGAGAATGCTAATGCTTGTACAGTCTGCTACCGGATCAAAGCAGCGTGTAACGAAGCCGGAGACATTAGAGCAGGGCCGGAATCATATATTGATAGAAAAATATAAATCAAATATAAATGTGCTAAGCTACGACAGACAACCACGCACGCTGTCCAGAATAATCAAAAACATCATATTCATAACTAAACCTAAAAAGTTCTCAGGGGGGACCCTCAGACTCTCTAGCATTTCTTCCTCCCCAATGTTGACTCCATGGCTACGGCCTTGCATTAGAGATACAAGACAATCGTTTCTGCCGCTTTGTTGGAGGTCCCTGCCGGAAATAAAACTTGCTGCTAAGTGATATATCACTTAATGTTCACCCTGGTCCTCTATTATAATCAGAGTAAATACATAAGGGGAAATGGATGGTGTTTAAATGAAACGCTAAGGAAACACAGGTGCATAGGTTACCGCGAAAATGCCTTTAATCAACAGCATGCTACTTCATCTCACCTGAGAGGACACCTTTCATCACTGCGTTCTATACATCTTTTGATATGGCTGTTTTTTTTCTCCCGACAATTTATCGAGTTTAAGATTGCGCCGGGATAATGGCAAGATAGCAGCAGAATTGATGCCGGGCATCTTGATCTTCATCAAGCTTCCCTTAGTCCGCTTTCCTGTCTGGTGGACATCATTATTTCCAGTTATCCACAACTCATTAGGAGCAGCGGACAGGCCGGCCTCCGCACAGCCTGCATTTAGTAACCAACTCGGGCGCAGTTAGATGAGAGTTAGTCGCAGAGCGGTCGAGCCGATGCAGGCCACGCTATCTAGGCTACCTCGGCGCTCACAGGTCTGTTCAGCTTCTCTCTCTTTTTTTCGCTTTATATACCTCAGGCTCTTTATCTATCTTCATACACAGAGCGAGAGAGAGAGAGATAGATGGGTATGGAGATGGATAGCTTTCATTTTTAATGTTTTCTTTCAGATAACTAACAGTCCTCTAGTGCTGTCTGTTGTGGCGTTCTGGTGTTGTGGAACAATAGCCCGTCAACTGCAAATTATTCATGGATATGTATTTTTATTGAACAGACTAGCACCAAGGAAAGGCCATACCACAAGATACCTTGGCCGGTACCACATAAACACACATGTTTTTTGTTCAAATTCAGTCGAGGCAACGCAGGAACGTAAACATTTAAGCCCTCTTGACGCTGTCAGATTATTCAGCGCCACGTGCGATAGAGCCCACGGGATGCGGTGCTCCCCCGCGTCTCAAAAGCACCTATGCTCCTCCGTGAATCTGAAAGGTCACGGCAGTCTCGCTCTCAGCTGAGGAAAAACATTAGCCTCTGGCCTATTGGGAATATTGTTTTCCATCTCCAAACCCCCCAGGTGCATTGCTAATGTGGCCCCTCACAAGCCTTTAAACCAGCTCACAGCAGGGCCGAACACGCACAACAAGCTCTGGTTGAGCCCACTGGGACTCGCTAATATGCAGACTATTGATATGGCTCCTTTCTACCTCTTGATCTTTACTGTACTGGGACTATACAGTGCTTGGATCGACTCGCCCCCACTGTAATCAGTAAAGGTTGCATTACTGGGCTGCTGTTGGCAGGTGACCATGAAGTTACGGCTTATCTATATAATGAGTTAATAAATACTTATATTTTATTGTATATTTAATTAAATTCTAATCCCACTTAGTACTGCTAGTGTATGTAAGCTTAGTATAGATTTACATTACATTTACATTTAGTCATTTAGCAGACGCTCTTATCCAGAGCGACTTACAGTAAGTACAGGGACATTCCCCCGAGGCAAGTAGGGTGAAGTGCCTTGCCCAAGGACACAACGTCAGTTGGCACGGCTGGGAATTGAACTGGCAACCTTCGGATTACTAGCCCGATTCCCTCACCGCTCAACCAACTGACTCCCTTAGATAGATAGTCCACATATTTAAATTTTTGGTCCCTATATGTTTATTGTATGCACCTTCCTGCCAAAGCAAATTCCTTGTCTGTGCAAACTTTCATGGCGAATAAATCCCATTCTGATTCTGATAATCAGAGACTTGTTGCTCTTGTGGTTAGTGGTAACTGATTTAAAATTGTTTGTACTCGCTGTGATATATTGTTTTTTATTATTGTTGCTTGTCTTTTTTTTTTTTTCACAGGTACACTTGCACTTATAGCAGTTCATGTTGTTTAATTGTAAACTTGTTTAACTACATGCTCTTATGGTTCTTCCCTTTGGCACTTACTTTGGCTGTTCACAATGTGTGCTTCATGTTTTGGCTACTCGCAATGTTTTGTGGCTATCTCGTTGTTATGATCAGTAACCTATGCACTTTGTAAAGCTCTCTCTTGGAAGTCGCTTTGGATAAAAGCGTCTGCTAAATGAATAAATGTAAATGTAAATGTAAATAATATCGGATTCTAAAAAAGAACCCTTTTCCTCCTTCAATTTCTCTCAAAGATGCTAGTCATAGTCACCACATCACCACACCAGCATGATACATGGCTTGGTCTTGGTATGATGGTTACTGTTGGTTTGCATTCACAGTTAAGGTACCCAAGAAGACCATACAGCATTGTAATAAAACCATGAATCTTGCTTGTACACCACATTGCATCTGCATTGTAGCACAGGCAACACTGTACCAGGCAGCAGGGCAAACCTTGTTTAGCCTTGGGAAAAGCAAGTCCTCAATTGAATATTCACAATGATAAACAAGGGAGTCAGATGGCTGAGTGGTGAGGGAATCGGGCTAGTAATCAGAAGGTTGCTAGTTCGATTCCCGGCTATGCCAACCAAATGACGTTGTGTCCTTGGGCAAGGCACTTCACCCTACCTGCCTCGGGGGGAACGTCCCTGTACTTACTGTAAGCGCTCTGGATAAGAGCGTCTGCTAAATGACTAAATGTAAATGTAAAATGTAAATACACATGGTTAAATAGCAACTGCGGCAATCTGTCTCCTGCTTCTGATTGTTGACAGCACTTATGCCACATTGCATTTAAATATTCATCATATGCATATCCCACACTGAAGGGCAGAATTTCAAATTATAACAGTCCAGTCTTTAATTGCCAAAAATGCCACACAAGCTTGGGGATCTAAATGATGTTCCTTTTTTTTTTATTATTAATGAGCGAGGGAGAACGGTTTGACATTTCATCTGCGCCAGGGATGCAAATAAGCCTCTGGATTGGAAGGCCGGGCACCACTGGGTCTGCCGCTTGTGAGCTAAATGGGGGGCTGGTATGAAAGTCTCCACAGATTATGCCCTCTCAGTTCTTTCCATTCCTTTTTCGATGGGAGTTTTACATTACATTTAGTCATTTAGCAGACGCTCTTATCCAGAGCGCTTACAGTAAGTACAGGGACATTCCCCCCCCCCCCCCCCCCCGAGACAAGTAGGGTGAAGTGCCTTTCCCAAGGACACAACGTCATTTTGCAGAGCCGGGTATCGAACCAGCAACCGTCTGATTACTAGCCCGATTCCCTAACCGCTCAGCCACCAGACACCCATATAGAGTTACTATAGTACCTTCTGTCAAAGACGCCTGTAATCACCTAGAGGTTCAAACGGCCACAGGATTTCCCTCCGCTTCCTCCAGAAACACGTGGAGGTACTTTCGCATGTCCAGCTCCAGAAATACTGCATACAAGCAGGGCTAAAAGGTTGCTGCTAATGCACTCCTTAATGGGCTTTCCACATGTTAGCCTTGTTAGCGCGTGCCACCTGAATTCCATCAAGCTATTGCTAAGTGTTGTACCTCTGGTGTTTCATAAACAGCTGCCAGTGCAGTTAAGGCTGGGGGAGAATGAAATAAAGTCTTTCTGGCTCCTGACAAGATCACTTGTAAAAGCAAGGAGTGGGGGTTCAGAGGTTGCAGAATTAGGAGCAGAGCATTTCACCGTGCAGACCCTCCTGTAAAGTTAAATAAATCACCCGGAAAGCTGCGTTCTTCCATTTGTATCGGTCTCTGAGGTGTTTTTTTGGGGGGGACTTCTTTCCTGCCTGAGAGATTCACAGAGCTGAAGGTCCAGTCCGAGGCCTGAGCTACACAGCAGTGGTCTGATTGAGGGAAGGAAATGGAGGAGAAGGAGGAAGCTGTCAACACAACACGTAGGGAGAGCACCTCCACTCGCCTTAGGCCACCACAATTTAGGAGAGATTGATTAACCAATTAACTTTGGGGGATGGTGTGATTGTTCAGTGTGTGTGTGTGTGTGTTTTGTTAACAACATGCAAATGCAAAATCTGAGGGGAGTGGCAGCAAAAAATGATTTAATATGCAAAACGTATACTCACTATAGACTTGTGACAATGTACATTGAATATGCTGGTTCAATATTGCAGCGTGAGCCAAAGGGAACAGATTCAAACCAAACCAGAGTCCTCCATCCTTATCCAATGAGCTAAATACCAACCCCCCCCCAGAAGAAATAGGCCATGTTTGCCTGAGTGTTTTGCATTAGGATAAGCTAAAAGAGTCCATCTCCGACTGAAAACTAGATTAAATATAGTACCTGCTATTAATATTCATGAACATAATGTCCTGTTGCACAGACCATTAACCCAGCATGATGGTGAATAATTAGCAGATGGCATGTGATCTCCGCTCAGCTCTGATGTTGAAGTAAATGCATGACAACACAACAGCAGTAGGCCTCCAATGTCAAGTCAGCCATTTGAAAACAGGATTTAAAGCCCATTGTGTTCCTGCACGCTTGATCTCTGCGAGCACAATTAATTCACTTGCACTTAAGCACCCCATGGAGAGTGAACGTGAGCTTTTATTGATTTTATGATTTTCATTATAATCTGTTTCAATAACAGACAGTCTTTCGCTACGGCCTTTCACATCTGCTAACATTTAACTTTGACTATGCAACTGATTATTTCAGACAGATTCCGTTAAAACAGGTGAGGAGAATTCAGTGTAACGTGGCTTGTTTCCTTTATCACAAATTGGGGATATATGGGGAGTCAACTGGCTGAGCGGTTAGAGAATCGGGCTAGTAATCAGAATGTTGCCGGTTCAATTCCGGCCGTGCCAAAAATGACGTTGTGTCCTTGGGCAAGGAACTTCACCCTACTTGCCTCGGGGGAATGTCCCTGTACTTACTATAAGTCGCTCTGGATAAGAGCGTCTGCCAAATGACTAAATAAAATAAATGAAATAAATGCAATTCCGAGCAAAACCAATGTGAACACAACAAACGTGCCGTCCACCTCTTTATCTGGGAGCAATTAAAGATGGAGACTGGCAGATTGGCAACTTCAAAGACGGACCTCAAAGGCGGGTTTCTTGAGAAGGGGCCCGTGAGGTCCTCTGGTCCAGCAGATGACAAACTGGGGATGGAGACTGATGCCAGGGGAGGAATCTCAGCCTTATCAGATCCCATAGGGGACACAACATGGAAGTCATTCTGGAATTAAACTGTTCCCGTTTGGCGCAATCATTTCCAACAACCTGCCCTTCACAGAGAGAAGGCAAGATGTAGAAGTGAGGAGATATTGTGTCAACATTTTCAGAACGTCACAGTTGGCTACAATGTCACCCTACCCCCCAGCCTACCCCCCTGCCTAACCCACCCTACTCTATATCTACCCACACCCTACCCCCCAGCCTACCCCCAACCGACCCCCGGCCTGCCCCCTGCGCCTGTATACATCCGCCTCTGACTCATCCATTTGTCTTTGGGTAATGAAATCCCTGGGGTTCCATGTGCCTCTGCTCACGGGGCGCCTCATTTCAGGAGCTATTAAATACAGAAACGCAGGATTCTGTTGCACTCTTATCTCCAGCCTCGTTAATCTGGGATCTCTTCCGCTCAGAGGCTCCGTTGCCATGGAGGTAATAAAACTAAATCAGCGAGACGAGAGGTGGGACTCTGTGGAGGGGAGGAGGACGAAGATGAGGACAAGAGAACAAAGAAGGTGGTAGAACCATTGCAGTTGTACTTGCTGCTGTTAAAGTGTTTGTAGAACCACGGCAGTTGTACTTGCTACTGATAAAGTGTTGGTTCGTTGCTACTGGTAACGTGGAACTCATTCTTGAATGTGGCTGCGTCATATAAAGAAGATACTCACGTCCTTATGTGTGTTTATTGATGTTCAAATATTAAGTTAAATGGCACAAGACCATGCCGTATACACGAGATTCAGCAGATAGTTTCCTATCAATTCCGAATGACTAAACCAGTGCATAGCGAACCCAGTACATACTCAGCAGAACTAGTAATCTAGTTTCCGTCTCGGTGACTTTAAAAGCTGCCGTTATGTGAATTCATGTGACAGACCACAAATATAATCTGTGTCCTCTTACTGCAGAACATTTCTGTTCTGCACATTAGCATGTGTACGACATGATGAATGTCTCTGTATAAAATCGTACCATTCCAGCGTGCAAGTAAGCAGAAAACAGTCTTGCCCCAGCAGTTTCATAATCACACTTCCTTTCCAAGACCTAACACCGGCTTACTGTAGAGCATAATTACATTAACTGTTAATGTGTGTTGGTTGTCTCCTTGCACGGGGGGTTGCAGAATGATAATCAGAGAAACATGATGGATGCCAGGAACCCAAACAGTCATGAGGTGTTCGTCACACAGGCCCCTGCCCTCCAACAGTAGCTCTCAGATGTGGAGACAGGGCCATGGTTCGGACCGCTCGAGCCCCACACTGAATAGGCTTTCTCCTTTGAAATCTAGCCAACCAATGAGTGCAGGTACCGCGAAGCACAGACCGGTCACTGCCGTGTTCCTGTAACCAGGGAGATGGAGAGGTGTCACCAACTGACACAAAGACTGGCCGTCCTGGATAGGGAGACCACAAACGCTCCAGATATAGATGTGAGTATTGCTTTACAGGCTGAGATTAAATCCATATCGACGGTACACTCTGTTCTTATCCTCACCACACAGCTGTGACATCTGGACACATCTCATGTGCGGTTACTATTATTATAGAGAGAAATGTGTAAGTGGCTCATGCACTTCTTGTACTATGCCCTTCTGATTCTTGATCTTCTTCTGTACTTTCTGTATGCCCTTTGGATAAAAGCGTCTGCAAAATGAATAAAATATTTTATAAATGTTTTACGTAATTCCACCTAAAGTCTGTATAAGCGTACTACAACTATGTCGTCTTTCTGTCTGTCGTCTTTCTGAGTTTCTGAATGTTGGTTTACATCGTAATTGGGTGGCTAAATTCAATCTTGTTTTAATTATGCGTATATGTGGTTGGATCAATTAGAGGCTCTCTGGAGACGCGCGGATGAAAGTGAGCGGTGAGGAGCCATTTGCTTTTTAATTGGAATATGATTGACTGTAATCCCAGCTCCACCACCACTACTGGGGACATCCCTGTCGCTGCTCTCTGGAGAGCTCAGCAATGCAGAGAACCATTTCCTTGGATTCAACAAGAAACCTTCATAACGCAGGATACTAGTAATCGCTGCAAAAACCAAACCATCGTTTGGTAGTGCTGCAGTAAGAAATAAAGAATAAAAGTGTACATTTAAATGATATATTTAGAAATATTTGTTGATATGATGAAACTCCCTGAGAGTAAAAACACCACATATGCTCTTGAGGGTACAACTAAGACTGAATGTGTAGAAGGCTGTAAGAGAAGGACCACTACATCCCCAGTGTAGAGAAACACAGTGTTGTGTGTGCCGCATAAACGGCCCACACACTCATAAATGCATTATTTTCCAACCAATTTGCAAAATTGATAGCTGCAGAACACCACCACTGAGTTTCTGCAGCAATCGTCCAAAATATACAATCTCGACTGTCTGTGTGTTGATAGTCACAGATGCATCGTTTCACATTCATTCATTCACACATTCATTCGTTTCACATTCATTTTATTTTGCATGAACGTGTGTTCACGCATCAATTAATCAAAACAGATCACTTGGAATGAATAAAATGTCAAGCAGCATTTTGTGAATGCATCATGCATTACATCCTTTTCTAATTGTGTTTATTCAACTGAACATGTTGCTATTTACATGCTATTCATCTTAATTAATTTTTGTCACAGGAGGGTAGGCTTTTACCTTTCACGTAATTTCCAGGCTAAATGGACATATGCAAAACTGTTGTTATAATGGTTTGACAGACATCTCTGACCTACACAAGGATGAGTGGCTTTTACACAAACAGACAGAGATCTAGACAGGTTCTCTAAGCTGTTCAGACTACTCTTGATTTTGAATGGTGTCTAAGGAATACCTGTCCAATACTGTGAAGAGCTACCACAGTGTTTTGTAATGTAACACTTTGCTAAGTGCAATCCTCTTTTGTTGTGGTGTTGCTTTTTACTGGAGTAGCCTTAACACTGAACATAAACACAGGATCGTGAAATTTGAAGCTTTAGCATTGTGTTTTCAGACTTATATGGGATATTGGTGGGGAGTTTCTGCAGTGTTTTGTTTAAAACACTTCTATAACTCTTAAGAAATACTGCACACACCGGCACCCATCAGTGCCGGCTGAGACACTGTAGCGGGACACAGGATCTCTCTCACTATCATATCTCGGTCTTCATTTCCACCTCCAACGATAGCCATGATTAGAATGTATGCACCTTGTGTCAAAGTCAGTCTGTGGGAGATAATTGTGTTTAGGTTTAGCAATGAGGAAGGCATGCGGAAAATTGGACTTCTGCTGCCACTGTCTCTGTTCACGATGTATGCTCTGTGAAACCAGATACTGCACAGGCCTTTGTTCTCAACTCAAAGCGGTCATGCAGTTTGTCAGAGCATTGTGTAATGTTTAATCCTGCCACTTTGCACAAAGGAATAATTGAGAATCAAGATTCAGTTTGAAATATCGCTGTGTGTTCAGTGAGCCAGGACAGTGTACACCACATTGTAATGTAATGTATGTAACGAAACATTTATGCTATCAGTAATTTAGTGTGAATGATTTCAAAGCTAGTTTGAAACTGTCTGCAGGGCCGGTGATCAAAACATAAAATGTACAACAAGATAATTCCTTTTATATGTAAACAACTGCTCTTTTACTGCTCTTTTTGTCGTTATCAGTAGGCTACCTACAGTTAGTCATGTCGCTGTCATGAGTCTTTAATTTAAAGACTACTCGGCTGGTTTAAACCAGCCAAGTAGTGGTAGGCAGTGATGAGTGTGGATGCAGGAATCTTCCTAATGAGTGACTGAGCCCTGAGTATGACACAGGTCCATCCTCACGCCCATAAACCTCGTCCTTCCTGCCTCAGCTGGATCAAATCTGTCCATGGAAATCCGCGCATCCACTGGAGCAGCAAAGAAGAAAATACTGCAATTGCTTTTGAGATCACACTGTTACACGGATAACAGAGGATCGTGATAATAACATGCCTGACATTTTCTGTCGGAAGAATGAAACGTAGAACACCAGTGTGAACAACAGACTCTTATCTCCATGTTGTTTTAAAGTGGTTTTACAACACAGTCTAAATTGCAATAAATAATAAATCTTTTGGCCTCCACTGCCAAGTATGGTACTGTATTTTACATCAAGCTGACACTAGTTTTAAGGGAATCAGACGGCTGAGCGGTTAGGGAACCGGGCCATTAATCAGAAGATTGCCGGTTTGATTCCTGGCCATGCAAAATGACGTTGTGTCCTTGGGCAAGGCACTTCACCCTACTTGCCTCGGGGGGGAATGTCCCTGTACTTACTGTAAGTCGCTCTGGATAAGAGTGTCTGCTAAATGACTAAATGTAAATATAAATTAGACATAACGGCAGTTGGGAGCAAGAAATACACAGCTCATCTTCTCGTGTTCACTGTTTACATTTTCCTAGGAATGCACAGAGAGATCCGTCTCCATGGAAACTGCGTAGCTATCCAATGGCAGGGGTTCTCTGCCTGATCATGTGACACGCTGCTTGTTAAGATGAGTATTGAAGTTGACGGTTGGGCATTCTGCTGACAATGTTTTATTGAAAGAGAAGTGAGATCTACTGATGTGGATCCAGGCCCTTGTTTTGCTGGAAAGAATACATTGTCCTTCTGGATGTTCATGACATCATGATGGAAGGTAACTTCTCCTCTGGGGTTTATGCTCATAGAACAATGTGTGAATAGAACAACTTGCACAACAAAACATTTCTCAGAAGGTGTTACCTTTGAAAACTACCCTCTCCCATCTATGTGCTACTCTTTTCCTCTCTCCCTCTCCCTCTCCCCCCCCCCCACACTCACGCACACACACACACACGCACACGCAACCAACTTCAAAATGTGCTTTTCCCTGTTCTGTGCTATTTGAGCAGCAGCCTTGAAACTACCTGTCTAGATTGATCACAGTCATGGGGTGGGCTCTCTCTCTCTCCATGATGAGCCTAGCGGTTATTAGAGCGTGAGGCTGAGAGATGAGGAAGCTGGTCCCTCCTGTAGCTGCAGGTGAGCCCACAGGAAAACTACCTCCAACACAAACAGTCGCAGCCATCACTTCAGTTCTAAGTCAGCCAGTTTAGGAGATGAATGGAAGTTCTCTGAAAACAACATTCAGGTTTGAAGGTTGGAAAATGTCAACGGTAATATTTTGCCGCGATGGAAATTAGGCTGGCAGGTGCATTGAAACAAATATTGTTATACCATGCTCACGCAAGAGTCTAACCTTTACACAGATCTACTTACTTCATGTGTTGTATTCTATACTGTTGTGTTACTATCGGTCAACAGACTTTCAAATCCCTACTGTTCAACAGACTGCTCTTCACAGGACTATTTTGTTCACCAGACATTTAAATGACTGTTGTTCAAAAGACTTCTGTTTAAACGGATTGTTCCACAGACTAGCCTACTGTTGACATTTTACCTATTTTTAATAGATTCGATAAGCTTTTGGCAATTCATGCAGGAGTACAATCTACAGCCAACAGATGGCAGACATAAGCAGATCACTGAACGAAGTGTCCGATGACAACGAAGGGAATGCTGTAAAGTAGAACTCCTTTTTCCTGACGGGGGCAAAGATAACACCCAGGCCAGCCCGCGACAACAGAATGCTAACCCACGACCCTGGCCTAGTACTTGTTGTCTTCAGCGAATAACCGGTGGGAACTCTCCCTGTTGTCTTTCCTCTCACTGCTTTCAAGGACTCTTCTCTTTCTGCTTCCACAGTGCTGGCCTTTGTCCCAGATTCAGACGTCCCAGCGAGTCGTATCTGTAAGAAATCTGCCTGCCCTTCCCAGTGAGCTGTGCTCACCTGTTGATAATTCCAGAGGTATCCCGAGGTATTTAAAGTCTTCTTTGGTGGGTCTGGAGAAAGCAGCCTCCCAGCACCCCCCCCCCCCCCCCCCCCCCCATGTTTTGTGAGAGCGGGGAGAGGGTGCTGTTAGAGCCTTTTCACGCTGCCCATCCAGCCGGTGTGTCTGTGAGAGCCGGCCTATAGAAGCCCTCAGGAGGCCCTATATTCATCAGACACATCAAACAGCAGCTCAAGATCCATCACACACCCCTACCAACCTCCCTCACACCCCTACCAACCTCCCTCACACCCCTACCAACCTCCCTCACACCCCTACCAACCTCCCTCACACCCCTATCAACCTCCCTCACAATGCAACCAACCTCCCTCACACCCCTACCAACCTCCCTCACACCCCTACCAACCTCCCTCACACCCCTATCAACCTCCCTCACACCCCTATCAACCTCCCTCACATCCCTCAACCTCCCTCACACCCCTATCAACCTCCTTCACAACGCTACCAATCTACCCCACACCACCCTTCCTACCTCCATCACAGCCCCCTACCTAACTCTCTCACACCCCTACCAACCTCCATCCCTAACCCAAACCCCCAACACACCCCATCCCCAAAAGCCTCCCCTCCACAAACCCCCCCCCCCCCCCCCCTCGACACACACCCACAACTTCTGACCCCTCTCCCACAACCACCCACACACATCCCCCACCCCTCCACACTACGATTCTGCTCCACCTTGGGGGACGGACACCCCCTGGACTCCTAAGCCCATTTAATCAATGGCAGAGATCACAGCACTGGGATGCCTGCCGGTGCAGATCTGAGATCCACTGGGGTGACAGGGTCTTTTCAGTTGCTGCACTTCTCCCTCTAGAACGCCCTCCCCAACCACCGCCCTCCCCAACCACATCCGACAGGCAAACACCCTGCCATCATTCAAACAGGGGTCACATATTAATTTGATAACGGAATATACAGAACAGAAATTACATGGGGGGTGCATTTGAGGGCCAGGCTGTCTTTCCAAGAAATGTCTGTCTATGCAAGCTTTTCACATGTGGATGTGAGTTTTCAGTAGTATAAATGTGAGTGAACATTTCATAAGTGAATGTGTTTCATGTGTTTGTGTAAGGACAGTCTGAATTATTTCCTAAACGGCCCCTACCATCAGCTCCACACTGGGGCGGGACCATCAGCTCCACACTGGGGCGGGACCACCAGCCGAGAGCAGTCCAACCCAGGGCTCATGATTGACGGGCAGAAACAATGTCTTTGTGAAAAGGTTACTGGATAGAGAAGCAGTTTTTTTTCTTCTATCGTCATTCTGCGCTTCTTAGGCTAACTGTAGACATGGAGTGGATGATGAAACTCCCATCTGTTGTTGAAGAGCTCTGTGCCACGGCACTTCTGCTAGATCAAAACCACATTTTCTAATGAATCCTTTTCGTATTCTCTTTTCTCACAAATAATTTGTGTGGAATCGATGCGTCTTTAGGCCTCTTGAGGCCTCTGGATCACAACACAACATGCATAACCATGGCTGGGTATGAGTCATTTTAAACACTAGGTTTGTATCACGCTGTTCGGCTTTGCTGCAAACTGCCTAGGCTGGCTCCCTGTTGCCTGTCTTTCTATATTTCACAGCAGTTGGCCCAACACCCTCAGAAAAGCGACATAACATAATTTATCAAAGCTATTTTTCACCTCCAGTCGATTTTAAAATATTCACACCCATTCTGGGTAAACAGATATGTCTTGAGCAGTGTGCTTCACGGTTGCCAAGTGTTTACAGGACTTAAATGTTTAAGCAGCTGTGTCCTCTGAACTACGAGCCCTGTCTAACAAATATTCTTTTTGCATTTTAACTGCTCAAAGGGTTGCATGTTTACGAATCTTCTAAAAACACCTTGTTTTTGTTTGCTCATGACTTGCAGTATGAAACACAAACAAGTTAATTCACTCTGCTACTTCACGCTAAAAGTAGGGTCAAATAATAATCCTTGTACTATACAGCAACATCATCCATTTAAAAGACAAGCAAGAAATTAAATAGAATAATTAAAGTGTAATTTTTTGTAAGCGACGACGGCAGGGCATATGGAGTTGAAACCACAGCATGCCTTAAAGTACATACCACTTGCAGTGACTCACATTTGAAAATGTTTCTTGGACCAGCGTTCTGAGGCTTGTGCAGGTTGTGAAAGCATCCATCTGAAAGGATGCAGTGTGCAGGCAGCCAGGTATCCAGACTCTGCTCTATGAATACCCAGGCTATCCACAGCTAGAGGCACAATCTGGAGGCTGTTCCTCCGGAGGTTTATTTGGCCCTGCAGTGCAGCTGGAATTTACAGTCATTACACAGGTCCTCCTGCCTCTAATCCGCTCCCTCTAATCTGATGCCCCTAGTCTCCTCCAGTCATCTGCCTCTAATCTTCTGCCTCTGGTCTTTCCGAGTCTGTTGCCTTTAAACTGCTGTCTCGGTTCTCCCCAAGTTTGCTGCCTCTGACTGCTGTGTTCAGTCTCCTCTAGTTTGCGGCCTCTAATCTGCTGCCTCTGGTCTTCAATAGTCTGCTTCCTCTAGTCTTCTCAAGTGTGCTGCCTCTAGTCTGATGCCTCTTATCTGATGCCTCTACTCTTCTCTTTTGCTGCCTTTAATCTCCTCTGCCCGTTCCCAAACACTGCAAGCCACAGCAGTGGGCATGGTAATTGTTTCACTTGAATTTACTAGATCTGTCTTGAAAAGAAAGAGCGTGCTGTTTTATTCAGATGATTAAATCATCTTTCCACTCCTGACTCAGAGCAAACCAGCCTGAATATGAAATACAGGGAATTATAAAAATACAAATCAGGACTTTGATAACTCATAATCAAGTATGACACTTAAGACCTGGCCTAGATTCTGAATCAAACACAAGCATGATACTTGTCGTGTACCTCTCTCCCCTCCCTCCCTCCCTCTCCCTCTCTCCCCCTCTCCCGTCTCTCTTTTACAACACACACACACTCTCTCTTTGGGTACTGCATCATTCCTGCTCCTGTGTGCTGTATCAGAGAGAGCAGTGAGGGTTGGGAGACCAGATGTGTGGTTGTCCTGTACCACAGTAAAGCAGCCCTCCCCCGGGAACAAGACACTGCCCACTGTCTCCATGATTGAATGGCTGCCCGAGAAGGAACGAAAGTGATTGCCATAAATATTTCATCAAGAAAATTGCTTTGCGCAATAAATACATCATAGTGCTGTGACAGCAGCAATTGTGCTGGAACCCCTGTGATATGGCACCTTCCTATGTATCACATCATGAGCGACGGCAATTAACCAGGCCCTCGTTCATCACTCCCCGGTAGTTTATAACACCATTCCCCACCTTCCTGCCCTCGTCATAATCGTATGCATGCACACACCACAGATTGCGCTCCAGAGTTGTCAAGGGAAAGGGAAGGTATTGTTCGTTATCTGCGAGGGGTTTCCTCCTGGCCTCTCCAAAGCGTCCGTGCGTATGAATGGACCACAGCTCCACTCGTCGCTTCATGACATCCCCATTGTGCTGGGTAAAACACTCACATGGCGCTATATAAACCACATTCCAGCGCCGTTGAAGTTTGACAGTTGGACGTATATCACTATGTCTGCCATGCATCCAAAGGTACCCCAACAAGCCCCTGTGCCCCTGAACAAGATGTGTGAGATGAAAATGCCCCCTTTTTACATTTCGGTCTTAACCCTTGACCCAAGGTAATATAAACTGCACAGTGTGGCTTTGCTCTGAGTTTGTTTCTGACGTGGTGTTGGTGCCCCAGTGGTTTGTTGAAAGGGCTTCAGTTGTTGTTTTTATGGCCTATATCTTCAGCCGGCAAATGGCCCAGCTCTCCATGTGCACCTTGCACATTATTTACACCTCTTTTTTTATTAGGGCAGTTCTGACACACATGTTTGTGATGGATGGAGGGTCCTGTTTTACTAGCTCTGCCGGGGTTACAAACTGGGCCAGGATGTCGTACATAACACAGGAGCAACTGGGATTCACTGCCTTTATTTTCATTCTCGATTAGGGGCGGAAAATTACAGAATAGAAGCCCAGATTTGAGGGCACCAGTTGGCAATGTGTTCCTATGCTCAATGGGTGAGGTGCTTTCATTATTTGACGTCAACAAACCAACAGAGTATAAAAATACAAGTCTTATTTCAGTAATTGGGTTGACCTGTGAGCCAACATGTCTCCCATTCGTTGGTTTAATCAGCAGCAGAGTAAATCACCTAACTGCTAACCACACTGCTATCTACCCAGGACCAAAATCACTCAGAGAGAGAAAAGGTTGAGAGGTTATTTCAGCAATGCCAGAACAAAATAGTATGAAATGAATCGTTTCCCTTTAAGTGTTTAAATATAACTGTTTTTCTAAAAACTGCTGAAGACATTCTCTGCTGAGAATTTGCTGAACGTGACCAGCATTACAAAAGCCTCTCTACAATAGCAATTATACCACAAACTACATGGTTAGCGAGTCGACCAATGTGTGTCCCAGTATTCGCTGTTGGAGTCATGCTTTCTCACTGACTATTGAAGAACCTATTTTCTGTCTTTGTAGTTGTTTTTCCTGCACTGTAACAGTGTAATTCTGTTGTTAAGAGGCCATTGTTGCCACTTGAGATATTATTATTGTCACCACGTACCTGGTAAATTCAGACTCTTCCTTGACTCAAAAATAATGTTAAAACCGTGCACTTCTGATCCGTGCTGTTCTGCTTTCCTTTCGCACTATTTGTACAGTACCAGTAATTGAATGGGAAAATGTGTCCAGACTTTTGACTGGTACTGTATATTGCTTTGGATCGAAGCATCTACCGCATGAACAAAATGTAAGTGTCTGTGAGGAATGACAGATGGACCTCACACAGAATCAGGGACAAAGGCAGAGAGACAGCTGACAGATTCATGTTTACGTTGGAGTCAGCGAAGCTGCACAGTGTAGGTGGGACAGGGGGAGCATCAGGGGGAAACATACGCCATCGTAAACAAACCAGAGTTCACCAGACCCTCGCTGCAGCACAACTGAGCCCTGCTTGAGGACTGATGCATCCTGGGATTCACAAACTGCTTCTGTGTGTGACAGACGCTGGTACGGTTGTTCTCACTAAAATGGGGGGTCAGATGGCTGAGCGGTTAGGGAGTCGGGCTATTAATCAGAAGGTTGCCGGTTCGTGCTAAATGACGTTGAGTCGTTGGGCAAGGCACTTCACCCTACTTGCCTCGGGGAGAATGTCCCTGTACTTACTGTAAGTCACTCTGGATAAGAGCGCCTGCTAAACGACTACATGTAATGTAAATGTTGTTTTAGTTATGTGGTTGTTAATGTGACCTGAATAAGAAGTGTTGCAATGGAGTTACATGGTTGCTAATGTAACCTTAATGTAAAGTGTTGCTACAGAGTTACATGGTTGTTAATGTGACCTTAATGTAAAGTGTTGACCTTTCATGTTTACCTTAACAACGTTGAAAAGACGATGAATGTTTTTTGTGGCTCAGAGAAGGAGAGGAGATTAGACACAAGGCAGCAGCAGAACTGTCTGCTTGGTTCAGCTGGACAGGAAGGGGGAGACGAGAGGAACTGGGATAAGGCTTTGAATTTCAGCGATTTTCAGTAACTGGGGGGAATTGCTGTAGAAAGCTATTGAAGTAATTGGCTCCATATGTGGAATGGCTCTCTCTCAAGATAGCTTGCTCACATCCTTCGCCCTGCCGGGTATGTGGGTCTAAAATCATTTCTGTTGTGTAGTCGAGACCTTGTGAGTCTCCCTACCAGCTCAAAGCTAGCTCTGCCATGGATAATAACGTGGTCATGAGAGCTGGTATAGGAAAAACCCTTCCATATGTGTGTGCACATGCTTTCTTTCAAGATTTATGAATGAATAAGCTTCAATCGGTTCCAAGTCCGTAGCCAATGACATGCTCATGTTTGGAATTTTGGCCTGAAATCCAGTCACTCCAGTGATGTCTGTTTGTTTCTTCAACTAGATGGGATTGCAAACTTATGTTAGCCCTGTAACCATGGTATACCCTGTCCTGTTTTTAAACAATATTCCTGTTTTCCTGTATCCAAACACACAGTGGTCAAGGTTTTCACTTTACCTGGAACAGATTGTTTACCTGCATTTAAATTTCAAACATGCCAGACTGGATGACTCTGTTGCAACAGAGTCCCCTGACATGCAGGTATTATAGGCACTTTGTTGAGAGAAGCCAAGGACCACACACACACACACCCGCAGTCTTTCATCGAGCAGACATTCACGCACACGCACACATCCTGTGTTTTAAATGCAGGAAGCATTGTGCTCTATCCGTGCTGCACAGAACGATGGTGGTCATTCTACTTCCTGATCAGGTCATGACACGGTCTGAACCCAGCAAACCTCCACAGCTTCCCTCCATCAGGAGAGGGATCAACCACACCTAACAGGGGGGAGAGAGATAGAGATGGAGAGAGAGACAGAGAGAGACCAGGAGGGAGAAAGAAACACAGGGAGACCTGAAGAGATAAAGAGAGAGACCAGGAGAGAGAGACATTATCCTAGCAGAGACTCTAAGAACAGGGGAGGCATGGAAGCCAGCCAATCACCCAGCCTAAACTGTGAACAGCAGGAAACCAATCTCCCAAGCCTCCCCCTACAGTAGGCTTGTGACCCCCTGATCTGCAAACCAGATTATTTTAATGCTAGTTTAGACTCCACCAGAGACTTCAGGCAGACCCACCCACTCCTACATTTACATTTAGTCATTTTAGCAGACGCTCTTATCCAGAGCGACTTACAGTAAGTACAGGGACATTCCCCCCGAGGCAAGTAGGGTGAAGGACCTCCCAAGGACATAACGTCATGTCGCACAGCTGGGAATCGAACCGGCAAACTTCTGAGTAATAGCCCGATTCCCTAACCGCTCAGCCATCTGACTCTTGCACTCCTCCACTCCTGATGGAGTCCACAACATCCCCCTTCTCACTGTGGAGGTAGCAGGGAAATCCACCATACACAGCACATGGTGTGGGTACGGCTCAGTGGTAGATCATTTTAGTGGTCATAGGTTTGCATCCCATAGTGTACATCACTTTGGATAAAAGAGTCTGAGAAATAAACATATGATAATTAATGATAATTAATCTTCACTTCACAGTCAATCAAAAAGTTTCTTATGCTGCAGTGTACTGTACAAAGCTTCAACAATCTACCTTATCTTTAATCTTTTAAAATCTATTCAAAAAAGTGTATTAGTGGTTTATCTTTTTACAGCTCAGACAAAAAACCTTCTCCTTAGCTGGCCATAACCATAGTGAGGTGCTCTTGAGCTTTCTTCAGAAAGGACTTTCCGTTGCACCTTCTCTCGCCATAGCAACACTGACACAACCATTTACTCGGCAAGTGACTGCACCTGAAGTGAAGTGGAAAGGATGGGTGGGGGGTTGGGGGGAGGGAAGGGGAGGGCGAAAGAGGGAGGGAGGGGTCACAGTGGGCAGGCTGGGATCTGCTCAGCAGACTCAGCCAAAGTGTCCCAGGCCCAGGGTTGAGCCTGCTTCATTCTAACCTGGAAGAGTATTCTCCCTGTCAGCACTTTTCCCCCCACTGCCTGGCACTCTGTTTATTTTTGCAAGACATGGAGCTGAATAGACTTTAATAAATACCCTGGCCCACCCAAACCCGTAACCCAGGCCCGGGACTCAGGGAGCCATCTGAACTTGTCACAACTTGTAACTTAGCTAGCGCACCAGTCTACACCGCCGGCCAACTGGCAGTTCCCTCACGGATGAGCGAGTGCTCTGTGAGGCTGTTGAATAATCTCTCTATAGGCTGAGGGAATCACTCCATTACTGTTCATGGGTTTAGAAAGATAGGCTGGCGTCTCTGTAGGTGTCCTGTGTGTAAATGTGTTATGCATCACAACATTTTATACCTTTAAGAACATATTTTATATCTAATTTGAAAGTTGGACCCCGGTATGTCTGCTAGGATTTTACAGTCTGTATTCTTCACACTAGAAAGCACTATAAGTATGTAAGTAGTCTGAATGAGTTATATAACTTGTTCCCCTCTGAGCCACTGGTACAGTACATTAAACAGTACATGATTTATTGTTTGCTGAAATATTTCTGTAGAGGCATAGCTGGCCAAAAAAAAAAAAAAAAATCTTATCTGCTTTGGTCCAGGGAGCAGACGTTGCCATGGTGTTGTGTGCCATAAACTGATGTTGACAGATGAAAACATCAAAAGAACAACTTTCCTTTGTAAAATGTCTTTGTGGCAGTGCTTCAACTTTATACATTTCTTTCAGTTAACTTGACAAATTGACCCCTGATGTTGGATGTTTAGATTCTTATTATCTTTGATAGAAAGCACACTTTGGGTACACAACAGAAGTGAAATTAAATGAGAAGTTTAAATTCAAATTTAAACATTTACAGCTTCACATGAAGCAGGAGCTGTTTTCCAGACTGTTCCTTGAAAATGATCCTTGATTTTCCGATGTACTTTCTACATGCACTGTTCGTACATCGCTTTGGATGAAAGCATCTGGTAAATGAATTAAAAGTTAACCTAAATGTAAAATACCAAAATTGTATGTGAAACAACACAGACGGATTTGAAAGGATGCTCCTAGCGAAGTTTCCTGATATCAGCAGATGCGGTGTTCCTGAGATAGAGCCACTGACTCTCCGATTCCACCTCACTGGATCTCAGCGTTTAACCTCAGCACTGCCGAAATTCCTCAGGAGTCTCAGCCGGTGGTAATCCTCAGAGATTTGTATTAGAGTCCTCTGACACCTTTGATCTTTCTAAAGACTCTGATTGGATGTGGGGGGGAGGTGGACTTCTCATCATGCATCACATGGTTAATGGGGTAATTTATGATTCAGGAAGAGAAGTAAGAAATAACACGTGTAGGTAGTTAGTGGTGATAAGGGCAGGAGGGGAAGAGAGAGGCTGGGTTTCCACCCTGACGAATCCTCAACCTGTTCCCTCCAGCTCACTTCTCCAGTCTCGGCCTTTAAAAAAAAAATATACTTTAAACTTTAATATCCTTTGGATGGTGTTTTTCTCGGTGGTCAGAGTTCGGGCTAGGCATCAGCTCTGGGTGGTTTGGTCGACTCCACTTTGGTGGGGTGCATTCTGGGAAGGGCTGTGGGGTTGCAAAACTACTGCTGTACTACTGTTGTACCCTGCTGAGTCCTTCCTAGTCTCATACCTGTCACCCTGGCAACCATACAGATAATAAAAAGCTTTGTTCCATGGCAATTCATCATTGCCATTCATAACTCATAATAATGTCCTATTGTATTACGTTTTACTAACACAGGTGTCAGTGTGGGGGCATGATATGGGAGATACAGTGTAGTTTCTGTGTCTAAGAAGCACCACAGCACAGCTAGAGTGAAAAGCTCACAGCTAGAGTGAAAATCTCTGCAACAGATACAGCTTTCAGGTCCACTCAGGGCTCTAAATTTCCTTAAATTATTTCACTGAGTCATTTATTAAATAATGACAATGTTTTGCTGTGACAGGTTTTTGCAGCTAAAAACTTTCTTTTTTTGAGAACCTACTGTATAGTGCAGTAGATGTGTCCTCATAGCTCTGCTCAACATATCCACTGGATTAAGACCAGTAATCTTTTAACTTGTATTTTTTGAATAATATATCAGAGAGGCTAGGAATTGGTTTTCATTAAACTTTTGAGACTTTAACTTTCGAGGAAAAACTCAATAAAGAATATTACCGTATGACCATCACCTGTGTACATGTGACACAAACAAACACATATCTCCTGGGTGATTACATTTAGTTTCACCCACAGGACTTGCTGTTATTATACATGCCCACCCCCACACACGTGCCCCAGGCACTACTGTCCTTAAAAAATTACTGTTTGCAGTAGAACTGGCATATTGCCCCTAAATTCAGCATATCACAAATTATCTTCTGCCATTATAAACCAAATAAAAAAACACCACTATAATCTTGAAGCTATGAAAGTTTAATGATGAGGTTGGTGCATCTCCACATCTGATCCAAAACCAGGATATCCTGTCTAATCTTACATTACATTTACATTTAGGCATTTAGCAGACACTCTTATCCAGAGCGACTTACAGTAAGTACAGGGACATTCCCCCGAGGCAAGTAGGGTGAAGTGCCTTGCCCAAGGACACAACGTCATTTGACACGGCCAGGAATCGAACCAGTGACCTTCTGATTACTAGCCCGACTCCCTAACCGCTCAGCCATCTGATCCCCCTGCACGATTTAATGAAGATCTACAGACGTACACAGAAAAAAAAACATTTCATAGCTGTCATCATTATGTGGCTCTTAGTAGGCTTAATCTTTAATGCATATTTTTGGGTTAAAACAACATAATGTCCATGAACAGTCCTCCCTTTGTCAAGCGTGAATGTCAACATGCCCGTGATCCCATCACCCTCTCTGGATGAAACCAGACACCACCAAACACCTGTTCCTTTGTGTAGCTGACATTTTACTGGCTTTTTCAGACATGAGCCTCTCTCCCTCCCTCCCTCTCTCTCTCTCTCTCTCTCTCTCTCTCTCTCTCTCTCTCTCTCTCTCTCTCTCTCTCTCCCTCCCTCCCTCCCTCTCTCTCTCTCTCTCTCTCTCTCTCTCTCCCTCAGCCTTTATCTCCTTTATACATCCTCACTCTTTCTCTCCTTCCCATTCTGCCTCACACTCATCTTTCTTTCTTTCTTTCTATCTTTCTTTTCCTCTAACCCCCTCCTTTCTCAGTTTTGAGGAGGACGAAGGAGAAAAAAATGCCTGCTATCCCTGGTTCTCCTCCTGAAAGCTGGTCTTTGTGGAAGCGCTGGGAGCAGTCCACTCTCCCACCACGGCTCTGGATCTTTTCATCAGGAGATATTTGAAATCTAACTGACTCTATTCATGCGTTGCCAGAGCGCCGGTGCTGATGCTACATAATACGGGGAGCTATAGCGACTGGGGAATGTGAGGTATTCAGAAAGGGAGACAACTCTTAGGAGGATTGTCCACAGAGCAACCCCAGGCTGTTCTATGGGCTCTGTCATGTGCTCAACCTATACCACCATTGTGTTACACTTCCTTTGTAACCAAGAGTCCTTCAATGTAATAATTAACGATAAATATGTCGAGAATTTATTTTATAGTTTTTTTTTTGGACAGGTGGGTATGCAAACTGCAAATAAGAGAACATGAGAAGTGATTAGTTTAAAAGCCACCGTGCATTACTGTAAACCAGCCCCATAGTGGAAATTTTATATTTAGTAAGTAAGGGGCACACAGACTTTATTTAACTGCCAGTGTTGACGGCGAGGCTGAGCATCAGCTATAAAATACATAAAGTAAAGACAAGACTGAACACCAAACCAGTACCATACAGGCCAGTAAACAGGAAGAGCATCTCTCGGTCAAGAGACTTCCTGTTCAGGCAGGTAAGGTGCTGCTTCCCCTGAGTCGACGTCCTCTGAGCAGCCCTGCAAACGCTGAGAGGGCTGGTCTGTGTCAATACAGACAAGCCTGTGTGTTTAAACGTCTGAATGGGAAGGCACAGGGGCTTGCAGGCGTACAATGGGAACACCAATGTGTGAAATATGTTGTGCAAAGGAACCAAGTCGCTGGTGGAACCAGGGGCTGAAATTTGGCACAAAGTTGCAAGAGTCAGCAATAAAAGGCTCTAAAAGAAAACAGGCCATTGACATGAAATGTCAATGTTGGCTGCCGGAACACCAGCCAAATACTTCATGTCTTTCTGGATCTGCACAGTGGGGGATTTGCTTGATGTTACAGTCACCTTGTTGGAAAAGGTCATTTTCTTGAAATATAGCTGTAAACTAAGTACTAGTCATTTATTTCAGGACTGTTTCTTTGAGAAAGAGTGCAGATTTTGTTCAAGTGCTAGGGTGTTACTGTAATCACTTTACCTGCAGCACACTCTCTCCAGAACTTAGGAAACAGGATAGTAGACATGTTTATATGTTTAAGTATATAGTTTTGATTGTGCTTTTAACACAATTACGTGTTTTAGGTGATGTTACCTTATAATGGCACACAACAAATTTATAGAATATTTTTTTGTAAAAGTGATTCTGAACTTCCCAAAATGCAACACGCCGTTAATAAGAAACCATTTATCATTTCACTGAAATTCATGTTGCACACTTTGACGTTTCCTTGGGTTTAATGTTAGATTTTATGCAACGCTTACAAGGTTTCTAAATGGGACTGTAAAACTGGAATGCTTCAGCAGTTAAACAAGGCCCATGGACCTGGAATGGACTGCAAGTGTATAATTATGATAGCAAAATCACCTGAAGGGTCTTGTTTGACAATTTTATTGCCACTAATAAAACCAAAGGAGACGAGGGCATTGCCAATCATCACACTGAGAGCTTTTATTGAAATGGCAACATAATTAAAAATCCAATTAACTACGGAACCCTAATGAATAGAAAAATATAACACTCTTACTTGACCTTCAAAATAGAATTTGCTTCCATTCACTACAGCGGCAAAAAAACATTTCTGAATTAATTATAGAATAAATATCCTCAAGACGAACATGCTAACAATGATTTTTTTTTAAAATGGTATGAGGAGGGCATGCCAATTTAATTTAGAGTGGAGTTATTTTGTACTTTTGTGATGATTGATTGGTTGCTGTACCAGAACCACAATGATTAAAGACTGCATTGAATGAGCAAGCAAACAAGGCTGATTGGAAAATGACCATGGCTGGTTAGAAGGACAGACACGTTAAAAGGAGGACAGGCTAGAATCACAATCAACTCTTTATTCATCGACAAAGTGCCAATCACACAAAATGACACACGAATAAACACCTTCCACCTCTGACAGAACGGACTCGTGGATACGAACTCAGAGTGAATGGACGTTGATTACAACAAAAAGTTAATGTACTGGTCAATCCTTTTCTTCAGTTGTTGTGTGTGCGGGATCTGTCTCAGCCTCTGCGGGTATGTAGGCTCATCTCTGATCCTGTTTGGAGGATGAGTCAGCCTCCTGAGTTACCCACACACACACCCAACATAAACACACCCAACACACACACACGCCCACTCAGCACACACACCTACACACCACATCACACACACCCAACACAAACGTACCCGACACACACAACCCACCTAGCACACACACCCAACCCAGCCAGCACACACACACACAACCCATCTAGCACACACACACTCAGCTAGCACACACACACACCCAACACAGAGTACACACACAGTCCACCCAGCTCAGCACACATCCCAGACCCATCCGGACACATTCAGGCAGAATGTTGTCACGCTCCGCTGGGCTCTGTGTGCACGGCCACGGCCTGTTGAGCACCAAGAGGGTTCTGGGTGGCAGGAGCTGTAAAAACAACAAAGAGAAATCATGACATTCAATTGCGTCCAACCTCCCCCTTCACACATACACACACCCAGAGACATACAGAAGCACACACACATGCACACTCACACACACATCTCAGTAATAAAACACGCAGGATGCTCAATAACCCCTGCGAGTAACGAGGACAGAGGACAATATGAAATATTTGCTTTTGGCACTTGAGGATCTTGACTCACAATGGAAGTCAGCGATCACATTTGCCCATCTACTTCCTTCTCTGCACAGGAAACGCGGGTGACGGGAAGCTGCAGACTCACTCACCCGAGAACAGGATGAATACAGGGATCATCCCGGCTGTCACGCTTATATGTCAGAAAACTGACCTTCGGACACTTCAGAAAAGCAAATAATCAGGTCTAAGAAAAGCAACGTGATTGTTGCATCCTTGCTCCCTGCATCTCTGGTGAAAGACCCCTGGTTACGATCAAGCCCCTCAGTGAAGGCCGAACAAAGCGAAGCCGCTAGTGGTCTTCTCAAGACGGAGGATTAGGCAGAGAAATGAAGAGCTGGGGTTCACATCAGCCGACGGGCTCGCTGGAATCCAGGCTGGAGTGGCAGGGTGCCACATTTCTTTCACGACATCCTTTATAATGGGCTGTAATTAAATGTCTGTGGGTTCAGTAATTATCAAGGGGCAGAGGGACGGAGCGGGGGCCGTCTTAGTCCTGGTCAGCATTGGCAAACTGAGCGAGAGGAGAATGGTGAGATTTAAACTCGGTGGGGTTTGAGAGTAGAAAGGCTCTTATGGTTATTCTAAGAGAGTCTTACTCAACCTGCTTACTCAGGCAGGAACTGGAGACAGGGACAACAAACATGTGCAAAGACCAAAGTAATTCTACACACCATAAATATTAGGGAAGCATAATGCTAGACATTTTTAAAAGACAGCTTAAAACCTACCTTTTTACCGAAGCATTTAAGTAATTTTATCTCAGAAGGGTTTTATTACTTTTATTAGTTTTATTATTGTTTTTATAATTTGCTATTTAAATTATTACTTTTATCACTTGTATTATTGTTTTTATTGATTTTATGTAAAGCACCTTGAGCTACAATTCTTGTATGAAATGTGCTATACAAATAAAGTCTTAATTACTTACTTACACCTGGAAAAAAATGCTGTGGAATTTAATAATATCCCCCAGCATCTAATCTGGGAATGAAGCAGAGGATTGTTCAAGATATCAGACAGGCACTTCTGGAATCTCTGGTGAAAACAAAACCAGTGAGAAAGATTTTTTTTTTCTTCTTTCTTTTCAAGCCTGCAAGTGTCTCTCTTTACAGTTTCATGCTGTTACAATACCACAAACAGTGTCTCTCTTTACAGTTTCATGCTGTTACAATACCACAAACAGTGTCTCTCTTTACAGTTTCATGCTGTTACAATACCACAAACAGTGTCTCTCTTTACAGTTTCATGCTGTTACAATACCACAAACAGTGTCTCTCTTTACAGTTTCATGCTGTTACAATACCACAAACAGTGTCTCTCTTTACAGTTTCATGCTGTTACAATACCACAAACAGTGTCTCTCTTTACAGTTTCATGCTGTTACAATACCACAAACAGTGTCTCTCTTTACAGTTTCATGCTGTTACAATACCACAAACAGTGTCTCTCTTTACAGTTTCATGCTGTTACAATACCACAAACAGTGTCTCTCTTTACAGTTTCATGCTGTTACAATACCACAGTGTCTCTCTTTACAGTTTCATGCTGTTACAATACCACAAACAGTGTCTCTCTTTACAGTTTCATGCTGTTACAATACCACAAACAGTGTCAGGAGGTTACAATCCATCATTTCATTTCTGATACGTCCACTCCATGTGCACACATTTCAGAGTGCCGTTTATCCTGCATGACTGCACAACCTTGTAGGTTGTTCCTCTGGGCTCCATTAGCCAGGACAGAAGTGTTTGCTTCGGAAAGGTTAGGATTAGGGTTAGGGTTAGGGTTTGAGATTGGCTTGTGTTATGGCTATTCCTGACTCTTGCCTACAACAACGATGGGATGAGGTGTGAGAGCAAGGTTACAGTTAGGATTAGGGTCGCTGCTAACTCATAACTGTAGCCCCTTAAATTAAGATTAGGGTTAGGGCTCCATTACCAAGGACATAATCCTTGGATTTGGGAGGAGGAACTGTATCAGAAAAAGAATCAGGACGTGTCTCTCTTGGTAGAAACGGGTCAAGAGAGAATGAAGATTAGGCTTATTCTTTGACTGTCCTTTTCTGTAAAATAACATTATATTGTGTTTATATTACAATTATATGTTATTTGGTAATGTATCCCATTAGCGTGGTTTGCGATCTTAAGTAGAGCTACAAAAACAACAAACTTTAGAAAAGGGGGAGGGCTGTACTCTTCCGGTTTTTGAACGCAGAATCACAAACCACACACTTTGACAACCTTCTTCTCAAAGTGAAGTCTCTCTTGACTATTGGAGCTCTGCTGTCCATAAAGGCCCCCAGGGAGTTCATTATCATGCACATACCAGAGGTCCAATACTGGAAGGCAGAGGCCTCTCAGACTATATTTGGTCGGCACATCATGTACAGCAGCTTGTGTCTACAACTCGAAAACTTTCACGTCAACTGCAAAAGAAAAAACGTTTTATAACAACAGTTCATATGCAAAAGTTTTACTTGGGTGTTTGGATTTAATCAGGCACGGTCTGAGGTTAGCTTACACAGCCGGGGGATAGGTATGCAGACGCAAGACTGGGTCCTGAGAGGGATTCTTTCAGGACTTGTCTGAGGATCTGTGTCTCATGATTTAAACATTGCGGGGGATAATGTATGTTCACTTGGTCTGGGTGTTTGAAGAATGAAACCTGCAGCTTCAGCAGTCTAACTGGACTGCTTCAATTGTGTTTCTGCATCGCCGCTCTGTAAACAATAGATCCAGTTTTCGACCTTAGTTGGCGGAAATGCTAACAGCTACGACAAGCTTTTAAGTTCTTTTTAATTTGATCAACGGGGTGTTATAATATCACAGCAGACAAAATGCAGTATGTTGTCGTTATTTTGACTATGCTCATGTTACCTGTACCTTGTGTTGTATGTGTATAGAGAACAAGCTTGAGACAAAGCTGTGAAGAAAATAGTCTGTATCTATGTTGGACATACATCCATACTGTGAGCGTTATCTCAAGGCTCGCCAATTTCACACAGCCCTGTGTGAGTCCGGCTCCAGTGGCAGGTTGATAACACTGTAATATTCCTGTTGCTGAACACAAGCCAGTATCAAATAGCCCCATGAATCATCACATTTAGCTTCTCTCTCTACGTGAAGAAAAAAGATCCTAGGCTAGCTTTTTTTCTTTCTTCCTCAGACTGAGCAAGAGAGGTAAAAAAAAAAAACCCTCAATGAGGTTTTTGCTGCTGTGGCCACGGAGCAAAATTGGACTGCTCTGAAGGTCAACTTGTGAGAGGAGTCTTATAGGGAGCAAGTGGTGGTGGTGGTGTGTGTTTGTGTGTGTGTGTCGAGAGGGGGGGGAGGGCACAGATGACTGCTTCACTTGCCTGGCTTCTCCACTTCACAAGCACCACAGATTCCAGGAGAGGCTTTATCTGTAGCTTGGAGATTGAAGTATTTGGCCCACAGCGGTCAAGGTCAGATATGGAGGGGTAGGTGCTCTGAATGCTACCATAAGGCAATGTCTTATGGGTCAAATACGAAATCGGTCAATCCCGATTCTTGGATCTGAAAGGTTTGGGTCAGAAAAAAACCTCAAATGTGATGTTTATTTTAAAAACTACCTTTTACGCTACCACTCCTTATAACCGTTCAGCACGAGTCTGCATATACAGTAGTTACGTAGCTATATTTTGGTCACAATGTGGTTACATTGTGGTCATATGGTGGACATATTGAGGCTATGTTGCTTTCATATTATAGGATTTGTGACTCAGCAGAAAACACATCCTAAACAGAGTTGAAATCACATGGTTTTTGTTTTATTTTCTGGCCATAGAACACAGAAAGAAAACAGTCCGTTGGTAAAATCCTGAGCGGCATCTTCTCCTCGTTCCCGATAACAAAAGGGGTTTGTCGTTTCTTCGTTCTTCAGAAGGACTGAAGGTGCCATCTCTTTAATGCATTGAGACATTAGCATTTAGATAACCCTTCTGTCTACTGACGACGACGGAATGGAAAACAGGGATGAAATAAATGTGGTGAATAATCTGAAATTTTAAATGTGAAGAAGACTTCTTTACTACACTAGGTAGGTATTGTCCAAGTGGAGGTGTGAAGGTTCAAACTACAAACTTGTCAACAAATTAAGGTTGGGGCTAGTGTTAGCCAGATCCTCTGGTGTTAGCCAACCCTAGCTAACCTTAATAAAATCCAACCTTGCGCCGAGGAGTCAGATGGCTGAGCGGTGAGGGAGTCGGGCTAGTAATCTGAAGGTTGGTAGTTCGATTCCCAGCCGTGCCAAATGATGTTGTGTCCTTGGGCAAGGCACTTCACCCTACTTGCTTCGGGGGGAATGTCCCTGTACTTACTGTAAGTCGCTCTGGATAAGAGCGTCTGCTAAATGTAAATGTAACCTTAAAAACCCTTTCCAGCTCTATCTAACCCTGACCTTGACCAACCCTAACCCAAGCCAATCCTAGAAATTCTGTAAAATATAGTCCTGTCTGTGAGTAGAATATATTTATATATTTAGAATATTGTGATCGTACTTCAATGGTTTGAGATTTTTTTTACCTATGTGAGTAATTAAACAGTTCAATCATGTGACTCAAACAAACCTTTCGCTTTAATCATTTTCTAATCATCCCTTATTGCTCCACTGGCTCATTGCTTCATCCTTGAGAAATCTTCCAACGCTCACATTATTCTCCGTGCCTATCCTGTCATCTTGTTTGGAATCAGGGGAAAACTGCTCAGATCCCTTTAGGGTTTATCAAGTTAGCTGTCCTGCTAGGAGCCTCCCAGAACCTCCCAGAAGCACTGCTGCATGTCACTACTCCGTGCGCCCTGTGGAAAACCAAATGGGCATTCAATCCATCTGTGCTCTTGAGAAAGTGCTAGGTTTCAGTCTGCAGCTGGGAGATCCACAAAGCATCAGTATTCCAGTCACCTGCTGCATAACATGAAGACCCAGAAAGCAGGCATCAGCCAAACAGCCCCCTCCCCAACACGCACACACACAAGCACACACACATACAGGCACACACATACAGGCACAGGCACACAGACACCCAGACACAAACACACACGCACACACACACCGGCACATGCACAAAATCGCACACACAGGCACACGCACACACACAAACACACACGCACACACACACACACACACACACACACACACACAGGCGTCTAAAACAAACTTTAGTAACACAAATGACAAATTCACCTATAAAATGTGCCTTCAACCTTTCAAAGCTGCCAGAGGCAAAGAGAGAGAGAAGAAAAAGAAAAAAATAGCTGATTAAAACTTGACAGAGGGTTGTAAGATGTGTCAGTGTGGCTTCAGGTCAATCAGCACTGCGTAATATGAACTCCCTGAGGGGAATTCAGAAATGGAGTCGGAGGAGAGAGGTTGAGGGTGATGTTGTGCAACATAATAACTTGTGATGGTCCCTTTGAAGTCAACACGCTAAACACTATGCTAATAGTTTCAGTCAATTTTCTGGTGTTTACAAAAACTATTATATATATATATTTTTTTTAAATGATTTTTAAGTCCCTGCGTTACGCAAACTGGCAGTTTGAGGGTTGTTTTGGGCGGGCTGGCTGTGAGCTGCTTGGCCTGTAAAGCAAACCGACTCTAGCAGGGCTGTTTTGTGTGAGGAGGACAGAATGCAGTGGCAGGTGGTGGTTAACATTTCAAAGTCTAAGCTTTCAAAATTCCGACCACGGATGTTGCTCTAAGAAAAAAAAACATGGGGTGACGGTGAGACAAAGACTTCAGGTTTCAGCTGCATGAAAGACAATGTTTTGGTTAAGGTGAGCACATTGGAAATACCAGGCTGTCTCGTGCATTAGAGCACCATAACAGCGAGCTGTGTTATCACAAGGGCACTTTGTCAGTGACACATCTCTTCTCTCGTAGATTTATGGAGGAGAAGAGGATGGTGCCTTATTACCATGGATAATTGAAGGCCTGTAGATGGGGCAAATGTTCTCCAGTACCTCTCCCCCAACCCCCCACCTCCCACCCCCCTTCCCGTCAATCGTATGGCCCGATGACTGGGGGGCCACCGGGTGGGGGACGGGAGGGGGGGGGGGCTCCGTCGCCAAGGCAACAGCACCAAAGCAAACAAAGGGGAGAAACAGGGGAACACGATAACACAAAGGGCTACCTAGCACAGTGGAAGACTTTACACAAAGCAGAGCGGGGACGAAAATAAAAAAATCACCTAAAAGGTGAAGAACGCTGGTGGAGGGTCCATGATGTTCTTCATGTTGAGACGAAGAGTTTGAATGTTGAAGTGTGAGCTCTTCTTTGGTTTGTTATGTTCTGTCTTTAGCCTCTCACTCGAATTAATCGTCTTCCCCCATGGAAATCTGCATTAACATATGCAAATAGTAACCTTGGAGAAGTGATTAGTTCAAATTGACATTCAGTGTTAAATTAAATCTGGAGCCACTCTGTACTCATTTGAATAAAACTCAATCTCTACACAGCAGTCAATCAAAGATAGATTTCGGTTTTAAAACCAATATCCTGATCAAGCTTCACATCCACTGGGATTATGAGATGAGGAGTCGATTCACAGGTACTGCACCTTCACAAGACAAGGCCAACGAAGCATTTCTGAAATCAGCTCGAACACGAACCGTATCAAGATCAACTCCCGAACTTTGATTCAGAGCATAAACAACAATCAGGTGGACTTAGAAACGACACACTCCAGTCACCAAAGTGTTTCCTAAACCACTCGACCATTTTTATGTTTGATGAAAAATGCCTGAATAGACAGGGCACATAGGAAATTACCATGGTAAGGTGAGGATTACAATTTCACAACGACCTTCAGCTAGTCCCATCAACAATAGACTTGACATCGAGGGTCGGCCCATTTAGCCGGTTGCTAAGATCAAAAGGAGGGCTGTAGGTAAGAACAACTTCAATGGTCTTAGGCCGGCTATTCATGTTTTCTTTAAAGACTGACAGGAAATCAGACTTAATGGTAAAGGGCTTCTCCTCCCTGAGCTGGAAAACCTGAACATCAACCACTCCAGTATATTTAGAGGAAGTGCAAAGACTTGACCTGGTTTGGAAATGAAAGCACCTTGGAACAGACGTTTGTGTGTTCAACCTGATCACACACTAAAACTGAGGAAACTCAAGAAGTGTTCAGACAACTGTTGCCTAGCAGCTCTTTATTTTCCACTGGACGTTGCGTCAGTTAACTGACATTGTTGATCATTACCTGACCACCGTACAAACCTTTCAACTAATGAAAGTTCAGAATTAGAAACAGATGTTTTTCCAAGTATGTTTTCACATACAATGAATTTTCTTTGATGGTGCAAAACAATAATCATAAAGTATAAAATACAAAGGACAGTGACAAAAGTGACAAATTAACAACAAAAGATGTGAAAAAAGTATTATGTAAACATTTTAATATAAGAAAGTTTGCATCAAGTTTACTGTGTTTAACACAGTTAAGTAAGTTAGATTTTTGTTATTTAGACTTTTATGTTATATTGACAATGTACATTGTAAAGCACTTTGTGACCCTGTCTGTGAAAAGCGCTGTATAAATAAATTTTACTTACTTACTTACTTACAGCATAGAACATTTTCAGTATTTCAAGTGTTGATTGACAACTGTTTCCTGGTTACTTCCATGTTTTATGTGGATCTGTATCCTACTTGCCTAGGGCCTTGATGTTGCGTAAGTCCAGCTGCAACACCTCTTTCTACCTTTCTCTTTCTTTCCCTCTCTATCTGTCTCTCTCTGTCTCTCCCTCTCCCCAACTCCCTCTATCCTGCTTTCCCTCTCCCTATCTCCCTCTATCCTGCTCTCCCTGTCTCCCACTCTCGTGTTTCCCTTCCACTCCTTCACTCCGTCTGTCTCTGACAAGCAACCTTACTTTTCATTCATGTCAAAATGCTGATGCTGCACCCCTCAACCCTGCCGACATCACTTCTGTGTGTGTTTGTCTGTGTACACCAGTAATGTAAAGCACTTTGTGTCACACATAATGAATATTTAATTTTCGCTTCTGCGTCAACATGAAGATATGATGACAGATAAGTGCTTTCAGTTCAGTGAAAGTCTACTGGGATTTCAAGCTTGGTGTCTTCGAGTATCACAACAAAGGACCAGATGATTGAATGTCGTGTGCAGTGTGTCACTGTTCAAAACCTGATTCAAAGATCATTCAAAGCAAACCTAAATCAACCTTGAAACTCTCCATCTCTGTGAATACTGATGGAGAGGACAAGGACACATTGTAGACATTTCCAAGCTGTCAATTATTCCTTTTTATCTTGTGGAATGTGACTTTCACATTTCAATAATACGTAAGGGGATTTCACTTAACCAAAGTGCGGGTTTGTCCCTTGTTGTAGAAAGATGCCAGTGCCCTGAAGCCAGGTATTTCTTGAAGACTGGCCAAGAGCTGAACTGTCAATCATAGTCCATGTACAATGCAAGCAGGGTTTTATTTCATTTTCACTTTGCAGAGGTTCTGAAAGACTTTTGAACAGTCAAATATATCATAGTCTAGGCATTGCTTGATCTTATACCTTGAGGGGAATTTTATTAATGTAGGACAACACTTTTTTTTGTCATTGAACTAGGCCATTTAAATCCACTGATGTGAGCTAATAAGCAGGCTATCTATAGTAGTTAGTACATTTACTGTACAATACTGTAGCAGGTGTGTGTGGGTTACCAGGCTATCTACAGTTACCTACTCTAGCAGTCCAGGTACAGCACATGATCATTAGCATGCTAGCAGGCTAGCTCCAGTACTGGAGCAGGTATATGTGGATTAGCATGTTAGCTACAGGAGCAGGTACAAGTGGGCGAGTCCATCTTAGAGCTTCCAGTCTCCTGACCTGAAAAAATTCTCTGCTGTCACTATTGATTAATCTACTAATGTCCTCATGCAAATCCCTCCCATAGACCTCCTTGGTGCACCTGTTCTAATGGCTGCCAGAGGACACTACTTAACCATATCATGCATATGTATGAGCTAATAAATTTAGCTGCCAACCGGCGGTTGATCAGCAAGACCTTCTTTGAATAAATGAGCTGAGATGTGTTGGGAGGATTAAAAATCACGGCCCCAAAAACAGTCTTTTTTATCATCGTCCAGCTGCCTTTCGCTTAAGACAAATTAACTGATTTGTGGAATCAACAAATCAGGGTCAGCATGTGTTAAAATATAAAAGTGTCTACAAAAATGCAAGCTTAAATAGGAAAATAAGAACAAAGAGAATGGAAAGTGATGCCAAAGACAATGAACAATGACGTTCTGTGCTTTTATATCTCATTGAGTTTTGACCAGGAAGAGATGCCACAAATGCAAGTATCAAACATACAGTTTAGTAGGCTAGGATACTCACTTAGTCGGTCCTGGACTAAGAAAATACAAAATACCTGGAGATGCAAGATTGCATGACTATTACACCGCCCACATCGGTTAAACCAATGTTGTGGAAAATAACCCCACTAGAACACATGTCTACAAGTGTGTAACCTATTCAATGTCTCACGTGGCAAATGTTTAGATGATAAATCAAGAAATCGAGTACTCTGTGTTTCTGTGGCCGTCAAGCTAGTTCCTGTTTACATGCCCCTCGTTCACATACACATAGATGATTCTGGACAGCCTGGGGCCCATCTGGTGGTGTCTTGTATGGGGCATTAGGAAGAGATTGCAGCCGTTTAGAAACCTTTAGATTGGAACTGGGAAATGGACCCTGTCAAACCCTTCAGGGTCATGCATTAAAACATCTCCAGCTTGACTCAAGTCTCCCCCCAAAAATCGAGTTATCTCTCACATTGGCATCTTGACAACACTGAGGCTTTTCAGTTCTCTGGGGTTTCAGGATCTGTTAACGCATCCGGAGAATGAGGCCTGGCATTTAGATTCAACCGAAAATGACTGCGGTTCTTGTTTTTCCATTTAGAGAAGAAAGTGCTTTTGTTATTGTTGTTGCGATTCTGATTTCTGTTATGGTGACCCAAACCCCTGAACCACATGAGCTGAAGATATAAGATCTAAGATCGTTTTGAGAATTGCCCACACTTTAATCTCGTAGTAGGTAATGCTTTGCTTGTGTAAAGGGAAACAACATTACTGTTAAATGCCCTAATATAGCCAATATAACACCTGTGTGAAAGGAAACCCCCCCCAGTCTCAACACACTGGGAGATAAGATGGGGGTTTGGGGTTTCGTTAAGCTGTTAGGGAAAACCATTCGGTGGAACATTTATTGTTTATTTGTCTCTGCATGGGGGACAATAGAGCACCTGACATAGTAGAAGCCACTGTGTTGTGTTACCCAGGTCGTGCATATCCCCCTCCCTCCCTCCCTCCTTCCCTCCCTCCCTCCCTCCCTCCCTCCCTCCCTCCCTCCCTCCCTCCCTCCCTCCCTCCCTCCCTCCCTCCCTCCCCTCCCTCCCTCCCTCCCTCCCTCCCTCCCTCTCTCTCTCTCTCTGTCCCTCTGTCCCTCTCTCTCTGTCCCTCTCTCTCCCTCCCTCTTTCTCTCTCTCTCTCTCTCTCTCTCTCTCTCTCTCTCTCTCTCTCTCTCTCTCTCTCTCTCTCTCTCTCTCTTCTCTCTCTCTCTCTCTCTCTCTCTTCTCTCTCCCTCCCTGTCTCCCCCCTATCTCTCTAACTCTCTCTCTCTCTCTCTCTCTCTCTCTCTCTCTCTCTCTCTCTCTCTCTCTCTCTCTCTCTCTCTCTCTTTCTCTCTCCCTCCCTGTCTCCCCCCTATCTCTCTAACTCTCTCCCTCTCTCTCCCTCTCTCTCCCTTTCTCTCTGGTGTTATCCTTCCCTCTCTCTCCCTCTTTCACGCAGTCTGGGTGTAAAAACAGATCCCAAATACACCAGAGAGAAGAAAGATAAGATAGACAGCGGTAGTTCAAGCAGGGCTCCTGTCCCTCTTGCTTGGTCTTGCCTCGAGTATCTTCTTTCTGTGTTTCTGCATTGTGTGTTGTGTGCCCCCACCCCCCCCCCACTCGCTTCCACAGTTCCCCCTCATCACTTGTGCCCCCCAGCTCCCCTCCCCCCAGCTGCCCCCCCCCCCCCCCATTCCCTCTTATGTGATTTTTGTTCAACCAGTTTTTCAAAGTCAGTTGAAGAATTTCTGAGGTTGGGGTATTGGGGGTGGGGGGGGGGGGAGTGAGGGTAGGGCTGAATGGTTGATCCTGACTAATCCTTGCACTGAAGCCCCTTCCCTCTGGCCCCCTCCCCACACCCCCATGGAGTTAATGTATGGTTTTACGTACGTCAAATCAACGCTGTAAGGTCATGTTTGTTTGGCAGACTGGATCAAACCACAGAGGACTAATCCCCCAGAATTAGTCCTTCCAGCAACCACCTCTTGACCATGAGGCTCTGACCATTAAAATGGTTACAACAGGAATGTCTGAGCCCTTTCAAAAGGCATGTTGACTTTCTGATGTGAGGAAAGACATGCGAACACATCCATTCTGATCTCCTCATACAGTCTGCTGTACCCTCACAATGTGAGTTGCTTAGAGAACAGGTCTTTGGGATATAGGAATTGGGAGGGGGGGAGTGAAACTAAAGGAAAAGTGTTGAAATTCCACTACAACTCAAAGTGTTTTACAACACAAACCAATCTCACTACTGTTGTCATCTCTCCATTCCATTTTATTCACACCCGCTCGGGAAAAAACACAGCATCAGCAATGATGTAGCTCCTGATTACACACGTCTCAAAATGTCCCTCATTCCTGATATTCATTTCACTAAAGACATTACTACGATTTCCCATCTGTCTCTCAGCTGTCTGGAGTGGATCTGACTCCCCGCCCCCCATCGCTCTCCTCAGGACTGAATTATCTGCAGACACCTAAAGATCAACCAGCCATCCAAAGCAGGTCTGAGCTACCATTTCTAAGTCTTCAGCCTTTGACCTTCTCCTCTATAGACTCTCTATCAGAAAACGTTTATGACCGCCATACCGGAAATTTCCTTAACAAGTCTGTCATCGCCCAGCCTTTGTCAGCATCTGCAAGGCCAATCGAATGTGAAGTGGCCCACCAGGTGACCAAACCCCTACGGTGAACTTTCAGGTTGAAAGATTTGTCCGGGCTGGACAGGTGGCTCTCACAGAGAGGCACGGAGCCTTTGAAATCCTCTCGACTGGAAAATGCAGCTGCTTTTCACACGACAAGGACCTGCCTCAGAGAACCGGCTCTGACAGCCTTGAGGATAGAATTCTAACCCCTGGCAGGTCAGTCAGAATCTGATACTTCTGCTTTGTCGAACTGTGCCAGTGGCCTTCTTTTTTCTTCCAATGTGGTCAACTTGATTCTGAGGCAAATGAACTATTTTACAAATGGTAATGGGTTTCACCCGCTTGACTCTCTCATTGTGATCCATGTGAGTGAGCTGGCCGAATGCTTCACGGTTCTAAATCGAAACAAACGATGTTTGTTGTTGGTGTAGTCTGCGCTGCTTCTCTGTATAAAAGCTCATCCCAGATGGATTGTTACTCGACTTCTCTTCTTTCCAGTATGCAGAACCCCTTTGAAAAACGTTCTCATTAGAAGGAACCAAACCAAGCACTAGTTGTCTCTGCGTTAGGAGAGATGTTGTCTGTAATCTCTCTTTTGTGAACACACACATAGACGAAAACACACACACGTTTTTTAATAAATCAGCTTGGCTATCAGTGCACTAATTATGTTGTTTAGGGTAATGAGAAAGGTGACATGTTCACAGGGGTAGCATAATGAGGCTAATCTGGGCCCTAGCCAAGAGATGCACAGGCTACAACTCATCACAATCACCAAGAACCTATTGATCAGGGGAGATCCAAACAACAAGCCTGTGTGTGTGTGTGTGCGTGTGTGAGTGCATGGAAGTGAGTGTGCGTGAGTGTGTGTGTGTAATGATGGGTTCTAAACCACATGAGGTAGTGCTTATCTAGGTGTTCCAAGCATTTTGCTACTATTCAAACACATCAAAGATTCAGGAAGGACTCTCCCTGAGAGCCATGGTAACCAGACTGGTCTGGAGGCCTGTTTTGATGCACTGGAGGAATAAGAGTGCACCCAACACTGTAATCTCACCATCTACATGCTTGCTCACTCTCGGAAACATCTTTAGACATGAAATACTTTGAACATAAATGCCTTAATACCAGCTTTACAAGCAACACAATAGCTTTTCATATTGTGAATGCAAATCAGCATAGTAATACCACCCAATCTCACTATTCACTCGTCGAGTGAATAGTGAGATTGAGATCTTTCATACACACTCTTTTATACACACTTTGTCATACACACTCTTTTATACACACTTTGTCATACACACTCTTTTATACACACTTTGTCATACACACTCTTTCTGGTGGAGGCAGTTTTTTTCTCTCACGTTCCGAACATTCATCCATAACCTGTACATACCCTAACGTTAATACATAGCCTGAATATTAATCCGTGACTCAAACATACCCTAACTTCTCTTACACATATGAGTATTAGAGGAGACTGGAATGATAATAAAGAGATAATGAACTTTATTTCCAATTTGTGCTTTTCTTTCCAGTTCAACGCCAGACTAAATTATCCCTCACCAGTTCCCTCCCTGATTGCCAATCTGAGACTCTGTTTCTTCTCTTAGCCACAAAATGTTTATCTCCGCTTTGAGATAATTAGGTATGTTTTTAATCAATGTAGTAGTTAGGAACCTCCGTTAGAAGAGATGTTAGAAGGTAATACATCTCTTTGTGTGCTGTTGAGGCATCAGATCATTTGAAGGTCGTATAGATTTAACAACCACACTGGCAAAGCAATGCTATGGAACATGACATCAAAGATTAATAATACTTATTGATCTTTGATGTCATGTATTTCTCTGTATTATTAATAAAGTGTTCCAGTTACAGGGATTATAACTGTAGCACTTTTCAGACTCACAAAAACAATGTGATCATTTTCATGTCTTGCTGTTCATGTTGTTTTGTTTTGTAACAGGCTAGTCAATCTACTGTTCCCTCTATTACACTACAGACATGGTACTGTATATCCAGTATCTATGAGACGAGAGTGCAATGGTATCATCTGTCTGGATCTTCATTCCATTAAATATTTCCTGTTTAACTTGAGCAGCAATGGAATAAAACAAGCATGCCACCCTCATTCAAGGGCTCATGGATTAGTGTGCCATACAGCTCACCAGACCAAACAATGTTCTGCCGATGCAACACAAAGCTTTTTATCTGTTCCCATTCCCTGCCTCTCTTAATATCTATGCAGCCACTGGCTTCTTTATGGACCCGCTAGCTTTATTATCTTCATTTACTCCATACGGCTGGAGAAACCGGCTCTGAAAGTAACCATCAGTTATCTGCACAGGCACACACCAACACAATGGCGTTAGGGGAGTTAATATGCAATTATGCAGAAGCCCATTTTCTAGCTATTCAGCCTGGGAACAAAAGAGAGCTATGTACTTACACATATTTGTTTACCTTGTATCACAACAACAACAAGAATTCATAAACCCCGACTTCTCTGTAACGACATGGAAAGGGCTTCCAATTGACCCTCTGCAGTCCCAGCTTTACATCTAACCGCAGAACAAAGAATGAAGGAACGAGAAGCTTCTTAGAGCTGAGGACTTTAATCAAGTAAAGGCCTGCAGCTGCAAGACCTATAGAAAGACAGAAACGCTGTGAACTTCATTGTCTGATTCCATAGTTTAATATGTGATCAACCCCCCATTGAGCAATCTATCAAGTAAAATCGAATTTGCTCCCTGATTAAATTGCCTGAATGTGTTGTTATATGCATAATCACAAACACTGTAGACTAATGGATATTAACGACAGCAAACTGGAACATGGGGTCTGATAGAAAAGCAGGCGGGATTTTGAAATAAAATAACACACAGGCAAAATAATTTTTTATATGCACAGATTGGCTACAGTGTGCTAACCATACTGATAACAATAATGTACAGAAGTAGCACATGGAAGACCAATGAGATGCACCAGATTTATACATTACCATACAGTATATACTCTGCAAGGGGTGTAATGAACATTACCATAATCAACGCTCAGCAAAATCCATATCTGACTTGATTCATGTTGTAAATTGTGTCCTTGGGGTATGTCCATAGTAAGTACGTTATTTTCAGCACGTGGTTTTTGAATCATAAAGCCACCTCTGTTATTAGGTGATGTGTGAACCTGCCCTAGTGTGTCGGACTAGGATGGGTTTCTCCTGGTTAGCAGTTTTGCAAAGGAAGACTCAGTTTCAATCCCAGATCAATGGCTGTGCTAATCTCACTTCCTGACCGAGACACCTTCTCTGCCTCTGGACAGCCAAATAATCTCCTTCACTTAATGGATGAATGGTAATCCCTCCATACAACCACACAATTACCCAGTAATGTGGACATGAATATTTCAGTTACACCTTCCAGATGCTGCAGCAAGGAAATCCAATAAGGCTACGTCGGCAGCATGTTGTACCAGCAAATTAGTTGGGAAAAGTATACATTTTTAATGCTCAATCAGAGATTGCATGTTCTGGAGAGAAGCATCTGACTGACTTGAAAGTTCAAATCCAACAGCAGCTGAATTAGCATTCTGCTGTGAGAAGCCGCCTCTAAAACATGCCACACAGATTTCCTTCCCCTTTTTATAACTGAAGCTCAGTCAACAGCAAAGTATTGTACTCTACCGAAATCCCTTAAAATAGACTTAATCCTCCCGATTGGACAGGTTTCAGCAGCCTCCCCAGTACTTTTAATTAGCACCACAGTCACTCATGTGTTATCATTGTTTAAAGAATCCCGCCTCCACATTCCTGAGTTAGGTAGTTAATCTTGGACAAGCAGTGAAGCACAGTACTGTACTCTGTCATCTGTAAAAGAATAATGCCACTGGGTAATGTTCAGGAATGGGTGTATTACCTCTGTGAGAACTAGTACAGCTGAAACATGTGATGCAGGTGATTTCATACCGCTTGGGTTCTCTCAGTGGAACGTTTGGGTGGAACGCTTGGGTTCTCTCAGTGGAACGTTTGGGTGGAACGCTTGGGTTCTCTCAGTGGAACGTTTGGGTGGAACGCTTGGGTTCTCTCAGTGGAACGCGAGGCAATCGCTTGCATCTTCGGTCTTCGTCTGGGTGTGCTACTACCTGGGGAGTCAGGTGGCTAAGCGGTTAGGGAATTGGGCTAGTAATCAGAAGGTTGCTGTTTCGATTCCTGGCTGTGCAAAATGACATTGTGTCCTTGGGCAAGGCACTTCACCCTACTTGCCTCGGGGAGAATGTCCCTGTACTTACTGTAAGTCGCTCTGGATAAGAGCGGCTGCTAAATGTAAATGTACTAACTCCTCATTTGTTTCCTGTCAGGGAGGTCAAAGGTCAGACTCAGTCGTACAGGTCGGTGCGTTGAGATGCAGATGTTTCTCTGTCAGGGTCAGTCTGTTTACTCCTGATTCATATTATATTCTCCTGAAAAACACAATCGCTGCTTCTTCTCCGAGGGATGCAAATGTTTTATGGAAAAGGTGGTGAGTGTAGCTTAATGTTGGAGAATGTGACTGCAGATCAAGAGGTCGCAGGGTTGAATCCCCTCCCAGTACATCACACATTTAGATGAAAGCAACTTCTAAATGAGCACATTAGTATTATTGACACATTAAATCACACCTCCCATTCCCAGAGGTTAATATGAAATACATAAAATGGGTTAAAAAGTCGTCTTTGTTCAGATGTTATCATCTCATAATGATGTCATCTCTAGAATGATCTGGGGTCACAGCTCCCCCAGAGTCAGAAAGCTGTAACTACATTCTTCTCTTAATTCTCGGGTTGACACGCCATTATACTCCATTTAAGAATAAGTGCAACTGTAAACAAAAGTACTGTGCATCCCACAACCTTTGTCTATCATCATACAGATCTCTGATAATAATCCCATACAAGGGATCACCAACCACCTAAACGATAACTTGAATCCACACCAAGCACCTGAGAGGTCCTGAGGTTCAGAGTCCACGCTGTCGTTAGTGTTTGGTGTGGCGATACAGCTGCCTAGCAGCGGGTCGGTACTGCTTATCCTCAGGTCTGTGTTCCCAGTCTCTCCAGTCTCTGAATAGAGGAGAATTGTGCAAAATGCTTTGTGTCAACGTGACTGACTTCTGACTGCAGGGGGACTAGCTGGGCAACCCTGGGTCCCTGCCTACTCTTTCAAGGAGGGGAATTTGAGAGGGTGGCTCAAAGGGCAATACAGTTTCCCTGTATTCAGCCCTGAGCCTGGGGAACAATGTGCCTTGACGAACATGGCTTTTCATACAGTGCCAAAACCCCAGCAGGTACACTGGAGGAGCACTAAACTAAATCCACTGACAAAGTATCACAAGCCCATTCAACTCCACAGTTCACATTCTTGGCCATGATTACAACCAGTGAATACTGACATTAACATGGTTGTGTGAGGATAGGGAGTCATAATGTCTTAATCACAACGTCGTACAGCCCAATCTGTGCTATAACATTTGTAACCTATGCCAACATTTCTTTTTCATACGTCGAGTGAAAACTAGAAATGTAACACAAAGGATTTGATTGTAAAAATAAAAAGTTGTAGTTAAAGTCTAGTTATAGCATGCACAGAAACATTATACCATCTACACTTAGTTCCTGGTTAAAATATGAAGAGCAAACAAAGAACTAGGCTCACTTGATTGAGGAACGTGTCGCTCTAAAGGGTCGCTCTATGAAGACACATTATCCGGGAACGCGCAAAACTGCTATCTGTATTCATTACATACATCTCTGTATTTGACAACTAGTGTATGCATAACGGAACGTGAGCTGCTTTAACGCTGTAAATGTGCCTAGGTATCAACATAGTGTAGAGTATTCTCCTGTATAAGGCACAGCCGTGGGGACGCATGCCCTCAACCTGATCATAAACTTGGTTTGAAAAGCCCCGCCCTTCTTTCAGTTTTCCTTCTCTTTATAAGCAGCAAGCCTGTCGTACAAGCGTTCATACACAAAACACTGGAGCGGTCGCTGTCTACCAAACATTCTGGAAAAGAACCGTGAACTGTGACTGCAGAAACTTAGAGGATTACATTGTTGATTTTGAAGAAAAGCAAGCGAACATGGATTTTCTCAATCATAACTATTTGAATGCGCGAAGCCCTTATGACTACACATTCAATTTTTGGAACGACTATCTTGGTCTTTCGACGTTGGTCACGAAGAATAACAGGCACAGCATGCCACAGAGTCCCAACTCAATCACCGAGTCTCTGAAAGCAACGCTGGGCTTGGATGACTCTCCGACATGTGCGTGCGTAATCGCGGCCAGCGGTGAAGGCGGCCACCTGGACTGCTGTTGCCCGTCCGCGAGCCCTCCACCTACCAACATCCTTGACTTGAAAGAGCGCTTCTCAATCCTTAGCCCGTTTCAAAACCAAATCGCTGGTGTTCCGTTCCCAGAGAGGGACTTGAGTCTTGGGGGAAGCATGGCGGGATTTGATCTGTTCGGCATGGAGAGGAAGATGCGCAAACCAACTTCCAGGAATAAACAGGAGCCCAAAATCTGCGTCTTCTGCCGGAATAACGGTGCGCCGGAGGAGGTGTACGGCTCCCACGTTCTGAAGACTCCGGACGGGAGGGTTGTGTGCCCTATTCTCCGGGCATATACCTGCCCCCTATGCAGTGCTAACGGGGATAATGCCCACACAATAAAGTACTGTCCACTCTCCAAAGATCAGCCATCCCAGAGACCATTAAAGGGAGGTAGGGCAGTGGGTGGCAAGCGAATGAAAATATTCTAGACAGATTTTTACACGATTAAATAAACTAAATTTAATTGCACTGAACAATTTTCAGATGACTGTTTCGATTGCGGCCATAGCTTATATCTCAGTCCAAACTGATAAGGCTATGATTTCCTAAACAAAACAAAAAAATAAAAATGGATTATATTCTTGTTTTCCAAGATCTCGTATATTTTTATAGTTACTTTATTCACATAGTTTATTTTATGAGTTATAATTTACGTTTATACCTTTCTTAGTGTGTAGCCATATGATTGTTCATATGAGATCACATATAATCGCAGCGTGTGAATAAATGAGAGATGAGAAGGATGTTCCGTGTAGGGAAGACATAGTTTTGCAGCGGGTGTGACTGTCATGTTTTCACAAGTATTCTTTACCGTAAGCTAAGCTTACTTGTTTATCTGTCTTTGAAAACCAAAGTTATGTTTGCCATTAAACAAGCTCAAGAATGTTCAATTAATGAAATCTATTCACATTTAAATTGTATGTATGACTAGGGTATAACCCCCGTTTCCTCATTCCTCTCTCTGCCTGCTCGTGCACCACATCATTTCCAGCTCGCTCTGAAGTTGACATTTAATATGTGTAGACCCCCCTCCCACCTCAACAACACAATGTAGCCTCTGTTATGCCCCCTGTTCTCTGAGTAACTCCATAATCAGTGTTGCCAAGCCAAATAACTTTCAACTCCAATGTCACGGACCGTCATCACCCGAGTTCATGAACAGCCAGTACCCCAATATAGATTATATTAATGTTTACATTCTGAAGATAGAGTAACACACTGGATAAAGTTTCTTTAAAAAGTATTTCATTAGACTTTCATTTTTCAATAACAGCAATATAAAGTTGTTGTTGACATTGTCCTGTAAAATGTTCACCGGAGAATGCTCAGCAAAGGACAAAGGAAAGAGACAAGCGCAAATGAATGTTATTAAACAAGCTTTTCTTAAACAATGTATTACCCCTGTTTATTTGCATTATTTACCAGAATCAATCCAAAAAAAGATGCAGAAATATTGTGAATGTACGATTACAAGTGTCACTTGCAGGACTGCACATTTGACAGTAATGTTTACCAAAGGAATACAGTTTAATGAAGTAAGAAAGGAGCTGTGTACTGTATATAAGTTGAGTGATGTTTATCCAGTATTTGAACATTTCAAGTGACTTCAGAGGGTGCTACCTCAGCAGGATTTTGTACTTACATGTGAAATGTCAACAGCAGTTTAATAATAACAGTGCTGCCATTTATAAGGGTTTTTAATAGTATTTTTGATCTTTGTATAACATAATTGTATTTTTCCTTTCTTGCATTAAGCATTACGGAAGTGAATTTCCAAGAAGATTTAAGCGTTGTTCACCCAAAGGTGATTGTCTGTAAATAATGATACCCATACTTTTTAAGTTTAATTGTTAAATGTTACATTCTTGAGAGTGTACAAGAGAATGGATTATATTGCAAGCAATTGAGAATTTGCCACTTTTAACAGAGCTTTTTGATTAAATGAACAAGAAAATAAAACACTTGTTGAATTTTGTTATTTATATATTTTACCACATGTTCATCTCAAGCTCAAGTCATGCTTGAATCTTAACTGACTCTTAACTGACAAACTTCATAGAACCACCATCATTGCTGAATTTCCAAGCGGTATCTTTTTCATCTTACGGCAATATCATATGACACCATTTTGTACAGAATTCAATTCTTTCCCTTCCCCTGTCATGTCCCTCTGAGGTTCCAACCTAATTACTCCTACTTGAGCAGATGGAAAGCTCTATTCCTCCTATCTTGAAGTTTATAAAGAACAGGCAAAGAGCCCATTTCAGACCAGAACAAAGCCCTATGGTTGTCCAGTGTACTGGCCTGTTGTTTATGAAGCCTACCCACCCTGGAATGTCTAGGCCGGAGCCTAGCCATTAAAACGGATCATGTTTGCTCTGAAGACTAGTGAACTACTCCCCCTGCCTCTCCACCTCCCATCTGGCCGGGCAGTTGAAACTAATCAGTTCTGAGTCCATTTCAGAAAGAGGGAATTCAAAGGGAAGAAGAGGGCAGTGCTGAGATCCAAGACCGGCAGTATTCCAAGATACGAAGACTTGTCATGAGCCTGTGCGACACCATTACAATGCTCCAGTATGACCTCATTATATTGCAGAGGTATGATAACCTGGTGACCTGATTCCCAGTAAGAAAAGACCCAGATCTGATACTACAGAGAGGCCGCATACTGTCACAAGAAACACACAATGAATTGATGAAAGAAAATATGATGGGCTTTCTATATAAAGTAGCAAGCTTCAACAACACTTGTTGGCTTCTGTTGCAAACAGGTCATGGTATCGGTTTGAGTCCTGAAGTTTTACATTTGACATGTATTCATTTTTAGACGGTTTCATCCCTCCTCTCTGCATTGGGGTAGACTCACCCACACCTTCCTCCAGTTCTCTCTCCCCCTCCTCTCTGCCTCCCATTCTTCTCTCTCCCTCCCCTCTCTTCTCTCCCCTCTGCCTCCCTCTCCTCTCTCCTCTCTCCCTGCCCTCCTTCCCCTCTCTCCCTCTCCCCTCTCTCCCTCTCCCCTGTCTCCTCTCTCTCTCCCCTCCCCTCTCTGCCCTCCCTCCCCTCTCTCCCTCTCTCTTCTCCCCTCTCCCCTCTCTCCCTCTCCCCTGTCTCCCCTCCCCTCTCTTCCCTCCCCTCTGCCTCCCTCTCCCCTCTCTCCCCTCCCCTCTGCTTTCCCCTGCTCTCTTCTCCAGCTGAGGCCCTGGCATTAAAAATGGATGAATACTAAGTGCAACAGGGATTTATCTTGCAGAGAACAGTGGTGCAGAAGGCTGGCGGGTATAATTTCAGACCAACATGGCCGTCTAACAGGCCTTATTCCCCAAACACCATTCCCCATTAGCTGCTCTGCAGACAGGGTTTGCGTAATGTAGTTAGTTTTACCATTCATGAGATACGTATATCTCTCATAGTAGGATTACGACTGGGTGTCGGTAAGTTATTGTGCGTTTTGACACAGAATAATCAGCCTGGTAATACCTCAGATTCTGTGAATTCTACAGAACAAAGATGATAGTCAATATATTATACTTCAGACAGCTTGCAGCCTACACTAGCTGAGACCCTTTTATCCAAAGTGACATACAGGGTGAAATTTCAAGCCGTTATCTCTTAAACTGCAGTCAAATTCTCTACCACTGAGCCACATCCTCCCCGTCTAGTTAAGTTTGTCTGTGTCGTATTTCAGCCCCACTTCAAAACCTCTTGTTTTTGTCACGGTCTGATCACTGCCGAACTCATCCCAACCTCACGGCTAGATGGATAACAACGACATGATGTATTCGTTCAGCAGATACTTTCATCCAGAGGGCCTTGCAGAGAGGGATTTGCGCTTGTATCCCCTTGATCTACAGGTGAATGCCCGACCACTGAGCTACACCCATCCTCTGAAAACACAGTATGATCAAAGCAGCGAGGCCTCGCTCCCACCGAGCCGTTCCTCTCTCAGTGTGGCAGTTGTAACCCAGGTGTTGCTTCTCTGGAAGCTGCCATGCGAGGTAGGAACCAGATTGTACTAGTTACTCTGACACGTCACACAATCACACGGCTCGCTATTTCTGCTACACAGAACCAGAAGCATGTCGACCAAGACCCCCCCCCCCCCCCCCAACCACACATCGGCACCATTGTTAAGAAAACACTAATAAATAAGAGAATTTGCTGTACCTGTTCAAATTAAACATTGATCGGTTCCCCCATTTCCCAGAGTTCCCTGCTTCTGTAGATGCTCCGTGAGGGTAGAGTGAAACAGCAGAACTGGAGGGTAGGAAAAAGGTAAGAAGGACATCCTCTTATTCAGATACTGAGATGTTACATTTTGACACTTTCATCCAAATTTCATCCATATGGAAAGTACTGTTCAATATCAAGGATCAGAAGAGCAAATTAATGTTCTGAAACAAGCGTTTCTTAAACGATGTTCACACACATCATAGCTTACATAGTGGACTCGGTCACACAGGTGTAAATTCACCCCACTAGATGAACGTAAATGCTGTCACTGTCATATCATTCATATCTTTACTATAACATGGTCCTTGTTCTCTCTTGGGTCCTCAGTGACTAAGTTCCCCTAGTGGCGATGCAGAGTACTACAAAAACATCCTTGTTCAACAAAGAACTACTGCATGGAGAGTCATTACTGAGTTTAGATGTGAAGGTGATGCCAAAAGAACAACTTCAATACACATGCACTGCACTAAACCATCCACATTATTCATCTAGCAGACTCTTTTATCCATGGCAAAAGAACACACATCCTTCACTCAAGTAAAAGAACAGATACTCATATTTACAAAGACTCAGTACTCAGTACTTCAAGAAGTATGGGCTCTGACATATACTTAAGTAAAAAGTAGCCACTACCTGTTTTAGTGTCACGCTGGAAACTGGACCTCACATCATATTAAAATACACGAAAGACACGCAGTGCATTCGCCAGGAATCCTTTTTGATGACGACAATTTTGAACATCTCCCTCATTCATGCGTGTAACAGTGTAATAACAGTGTAATACCAACATAATAACAGTGTAATAACAGTATAAGAACAGTGTAATAACAGTATAAGAACAGTGTAATAACAACATAACAGTGTAATAACAACATAATAACAGTATAAAACCAGTAAAAAAGGTGTAAAAAGTTTAAAAACAGTGTAACAACAGTGAGTCAACATGACATCCCTACTAGCCCTCCCCTCCTGCCTCCCTCCTTCTTCACTCTCCAGCCCTTCTTTCTATTATCCCGGGTCTTCTGAGACCTCAGGACTCTCCCTCCCCACCCCATGTTGTTTTGCCTGTATAATTCATTCACTCTGGGTCCTTATAAATAAAACTACCCGACTCTTGGTGTTTGAACTGGAAGATGTTAGGTAGCATCAACAGACGTCACCTGTGGAAATAAAACGACCATTTTGTGTACTTGTGAAAGCGGATACCGCTTAAGAAACAATAAATGGTTAATAACGTGTTAGTTTAGCTTTGAACACTTCTCTTAATAGGGTTTGAGTAGGCAGAGCCTGTGAATTGACTGCAGTTATGCCAGTTGCGGTACAGTAATTGAAACGGCATTTCCTAATTAACCGTTATCAAGTATTAAGAGGAACCACACCCAATCTTTGATGGCATGTCTCCAAACTGCAAGTGTGGAGAAAGTAGCAAATTATTTTCACATCTCATTAAAGAAAAGGTGAAATACATTCAGTGCCTCAGTAGAGTTCCTAGGTCTTGTCCGTATGTATTTGTGTTAGTGGGAAAATTCCAGAGCTGCATCGACGTTCCATGTGGTTGTGGTTTGGGGTGAGAGGCACAGTAACACGTTTGTGACGCAAGCGAGAGGAAATTGCAAAAGCTTCCTGCACAACTGTGCTTTTGTACTGCTTCCAGGTGGATACCAGGCCCGGCCACAGCATAGCTTTTATAGGAAATAAGACCTGACGACTGCCATGCCTGAAACATGCAGCAACATCACCCCCTGCAGGTCAGCATTGGAACAGCACACAGGGAAGATCAATCCAATTACGACTCGATAAGACTCCCAGATGGCAGCCTTTTTTACATCTGCTGTTTCTATGGTGTCATTTACAGATGGAATATTATGGTATGTCAGTGTAACATCCCCTTTTACTCTAGCACCATCTAGTGTTGGGAAGTTGATAAAGAAGGGATTGAAGACAATTTGCCTGTATTTTGATGGTGAAAGCCATTTTCAGTTAATATGTCAAAGTACACATTAAAATATATGAAACAACATCGGTTTTTAATGCAATATTGTAAGGGTATTGCTTTATCATCATTACTATGAATTGGCATTCAATTTAAAACCACTCTACCATATTACAATCTTTGCAATATTTCAAGGGAATACTACATTTTTAAACATGTTTGATGCAAATGTAGAAGTTAATGAGTTGCAGTACTCAATATGCATCTCTGCTCGTTGGTCTGCTCGTTGGAGTCTACTTGACTGCAAGGGTTGCATGCTCTTATGGTTCTTCCCTTTGGCACTTGCTTTGGTTGTTCACAATGTGTGCTTTATGTTTTGGCTACTCGCGATGTTTTTTGGCTATCTTGTTGTTATGATCAGTGACCTATGCACTTTGTAAAGCTCTCTCTTGGAAGTCGCTTTGGATAAAAGCGTCTGCTAAATGAATAAATGTAAATGTAAGGGACCTGAATCAAATCTCACACATATTTTCTTTGTGTAGCCCTGTCTGCAAGCAATGTCACATAGGGCTTTACAGATGCCCACAAATAAGCATGTTTAACAAACCTGAATCTCAAAAAGACAAAGGAAAACTTCCCAAAATAAAAAACTGTAGCAACCTTGGAAGGAGGAATTCAGAGTGATCCTCTCTTACATAGAGCGGAGAGCCGCAAGGTTGTTTGTTGACCACTAGAGGTCGTTGTTCTCCTCGGTCAGCTTATGCTTTCCAAAACAGCTCCGCAATGCACAGCACCACCACACCACGTGGAATGGTTTTCAGCCATAAACAGACGCTTGAAAGCCCTCTCTCTCTCCCTTCCTTGAAAGTAACGGTGGGTGTCCACTACAGTGACGCGATGCGAGCGACAAGATACTTTCCATTTTCAATGAGAGCCATTCGAATCGCTTGCGTGGTGTATTGCGGGTATCCAAGCGATTCGAGTTGAGATGTTCAGGCTGCTGGACCTCCGGATGCAGTTGTGGAGGATGCAGGTGGCCTTCACACTAGGGGTGGGGGAAAAAATCGATTCACATTTGAATCACGATTCAGTCTTCTAGCGATTCACATCGATTCCCAAAAATTTTTGATATCGCCAAAAATCATGAATCAGTTTTTAATCGATTCGTGACCCCAAGAATCGATTTCAATCGTGAGGTACCAAAAGATTCCCACCCCTACTTCACACACACCTCCGCCTTTGCTGGGTTAACGCCAACCACGCGCCAATACATTCTCCACTGTCTGGAGAGAATACCAAACGCACACTCGACTGTCAACCTGGCACGGCTGAGGCGGTAGTCTCATCCTCTTCTACCTGGAGAGGTTCTTCCCAGGGAAGGGGCGCAGAAGGATGCTCCGCAGAGGAAAGGCCTCATCACATTTACACTTACATTACATTCATGCATTTAGCAGACGCTTTTATCCAAAGCGACTTCCAAGAGAGAGCTTTACAAAAGAGCATAGGTCACTGATCATAACAACGAGATAGCCCCAAACATTGCGAGCAGCCAAAACATGAAGCATACATTGTGAAAAAACAAATAAGTGCCAAAGGAAAGAACCATAAGAGCATGCAGTTAAACAAGTTACAATTAAAAAACATGAAACTCAAAAAGTGCAAGAGTGTACCTGTAGAAAAACAATCAACAGTAAAATATTTCACAGCGAGTACAAGAATTTTAAACCGTTACAACTAACCAACAAGAGCAACAAGTCTCTCAATAAGAGTCATTGTGATCCTGGAGGAAACTAACATCAGGTCCAGCCAAGCATTCCTAAGTGCCGTTGTACTCCCGGAACAAGTGCGTCTTAAGCCATCACCCACAAAGACGTGTTGCAGTGGTCCACGTGGCTCTGCTCCAGGGATGATGCCTTTGTCTGGGAGGCCCAGGGTTCCATACTTCAGGGCCAATTGGGATTGGGCCTGAAGATCCCCAGTCGATCAGGGCCAAAATTGAAATCAGAATTTATTTCAATGTAAAATTCTGATCCAAGTATTCAAGGTTTGGAATTTCAGGTAGCTCAAATTCGAACAGTAAAATTCTGATCCCAAAAATTCCCTTTTTTTTCTTCTTCTGAATTTCACCATTTGAATTTGATTTAGTTTTATTTGAATATCTGATTTTTAATTATTTTTGTTAGAATTTTACAGTTCGAATTTGAGCTACCGGAATTTCCAAACTTTACATTTTTTGATCAGAATTCTTTTCTTACATTGAAATAAATTCATATTTCCTTTTTAAAGAGGTGAATTTTTAAGGCAACATATTCGGTGGTGTTTACTGATGTCACTGATTTGCTTCCATATAAAGCATTTGACTGCATGTCAAGAGGCTGAAGGTGAAAATCGTCCCTGAATGTCACTTGGGATCAAAACGAATGAATTAATGAATATTTATAATAATTATCATCTTCCATGATCGGAATTCATTAAAACGTCTTTTAATCTTACAGCCTTGACAATATAAACGGTTTCAAGACATTTGTAAATATTAATACCAAAACTTCAGTTGTTGTGAAAGATTGGACATGGGTAAGTAGACTTGCTGCAATCAGAGCAGTGTCACTAAGTTCCACAAGATGTCAGTCTTAACCAGCCTTCATAACTGAAGGAGTCCCGTAATTGTACATGCACGACCATGCATCTGGCCTGTTATAAACAAACTCATAAATGTAAATGAAAGAAAATTGGGTATTGTTTTTTTATTTATTTTTTATTTTATAATCTCATGTAATTAATTTGTCTTAACTGGCTATAATTTAAATAGGCTGTTACATAAATTACTTAAATGACTATTAATTAAATAGTACTTTATGTACAAAAGTAGGAACTAGATTGTGTCTGGGTTTTAGATTTAGAAAATAGTTTTGCAAAGTATATATATACTATAATTTTTGTAAAATCTCTAAAAACACAAATTAGTTATGTTACATTTGATCAATCCCTGTCATCACACTCACCCCACTCCACAATTCTAAAGCTCAAATAAAAAGTATTTTTAAGACTAAACCATCTGCTACATCCCATAATATACCACACTTAACTCGCCAGGCTTAACTCATCTCACAGGCCTGGGTATCTCCATCATTTCCAGAGGAATTTAACCATTCACAGCTTCTCAAAGACATAATAGCAGGCTTCTTTATGGCTTCCCTCCATGAATGTTTAGCGCAATATGGAGGCAGGCTGGCCAAGGGAGGGGACTGACTTGTTTCCAAATGCTTAATTCAATTTGTCATCGCCATTCAGGGGGCTCAAGTGGTCTAATGTGTGTTAATGAGAGGTAATAAAGTCATAGGCCTTTATATTACTGCCAGGAGGAGGATGGGAGAGAGGAGGGAGTGTGTATTTGGGTGTGCGTGCACGCACGTGGGTGCTTGTGTGTGTAGGGTAGGTAGGCAATTGACTAGCTTCGGTCCCAGACGGCCTGCCCGGCTGCCCCCTCATTCTCCCTCCATCCCTCCATCCCTCCATCATGCAGGCTTTTGGCAGGCTGCTCCACCCTCCCTCCATTGTCCCCTAATTAGATAGCCTTTGTTGGGGTAATGCTGCCGCCATCTGGTTCCCTGTCAGGTGGCCCCTGCAGGCCCACGGAGCCTGGGCCATGGGCCCTCCTCTCCTCCTCCTCTCCTCCTCTTCTCCTCCTCTTCCCCCAATGCTACAATACGGCCCTGGACCACAAGGACCCTTTCACACTTGAAGGAATTAGTGAGAGATTGATGTCTCCTTCCCTCAGAGGAGGCCGACAAGAGAAGAGACCGCCTCCTCGCAGTCTCCCAGCAGGGAGGCGTGGTACACAGCCCCTGCTCGGGATCTCTGTTTAGTTCAATTAAATCAAATCACATTTTATTTGGGGAGCCCTTTTTACAAGTAGTCTCACAGAGGCTTTCACAGATGCCATCAGATCAGCACACTTGTGTCAGTTTTGAGATATATTTTTATATGCCCCAACCTACCTCAGTTAATTTAGCAGAGGGTTTGCATTCTCAGCACACGTGAAAGACGATTCCGTGGTTCCCCTCATACAGACAGGACGGTACAGTGTGTTGTGAAAGTGTCTGCTAAATAAATACAAATGTAAATGTGATGTGTGTCCTGTAATGTAACATGGAACAAGCACATGTGAGGATACAAAAGAGTGCTGTCTGGGCACCTTTGTTTGATGAGCAAACAAAGCATTGAAATTGAGATTTTAGAAGTGGGTAATTCTGCGAGCTGAAATCTGCCAGTGCCAGACCTCCGATTTCAGTAGGTGGCAGTGTGGTCTCGATCACAACCAGACAGAGAAATCAAGACTTGGCATCATGACATGCAGCAGCTCCTACTAGGCTTCTGTCCATGGAGTTAACCTCCACATCATATCCATCGCAGTCCCGAACCCACCAGGCCAGAATGACTATCTTTCCCACCTCACCCTGCGTGCTGGTTTTGGTTGTGTGATAAAGAGGGACAGGGGATAGACTGGATTGGTACTTGTTCCTTGCAACCTCGAACAGAGACCTTTAATGGATGACTTTTAGGTGACCCCGACCAACTGGCTGACTAAACTCTATCATCTCCCAACACAACGTCATCCATCTGCTCACTGACAGGGATCACCGTTCTGTCTGTGTGTCTGTGTGTCTGTGTCTGTGTGTCTATGTGTCTGTGTGTCTCTGTCTCTATATCTCTATATCTTTATATCTCTATATCTCTCTGCAACACCATACTTTCGCGATCTACGACCGTAAGTCAGCTCACTAAGTGCCAAAGCAATGGCCAGTGCATCACACCTTTCATAATATAAGATAAGCCAAATATTCTCACCTCTTTCAAAACCCCATGCACGCAACAGCTAATTGTGGAAAAGTACCTAGTTTGATAGATTGTACAGTATCACATATCTCCCACCTCATTCCAGGCATTTTTCCCTCCATGAGTGTTGAAAATTCCCCCAAAGCCTCAAGCACACATTTCAACAACAAACAGCCTCCAAACCTGTTATTTTAGCTGTGAAACTTTGCAGAGGAATTATAAACTCTGCATAACATCAGACAGGCTCGTATTTAAGCTTTTGATGCCTGAAAGTCAAACTTCATTAAGACATCTGACTTATCCTCTGCTTGTGTTCATGCTCTTGAAGCAAACGTACGCACACCCTTCGTGTAATGGACTTGTTAAGAGGGTGTGGGTTTAATTCAAAGGAGCCAATACCTCCAATAGCTAAATTACCCATGAATGAAATCAGCTGTGATTAGAAGGCATATTAGTTCTTGTCATATTTCCATGATAATCATATGAACACCAAGATAATAAAAACCATAAGGTTAAAAAATGTATGTATTACAGAAAAACATTTGATTAAGGTTGAACTGTTTCAGCTGCAAGGGTCCGTAATCCTTTGTAAAATAGGGAAACATATGAACAATCTGTGCAGCTGAATACTTGATGTTTTGTTTTGTGAAGACAGATGATTATTAGCATGCGTAGCAGGAGACATCAGCACACTGGTTTGTCAGATGCTTCTTTACCTTCCGCAACACCCTTTCAAAAGACCTCAGTGATGAAAACAAAACAGTAAGCCTGCGACCATACAGTAAATATTTACTTTGAGTGAGAGCAATCTCCTGAAAGCTTTCCAGAGAACACGAGATAGAGAGATCACCACCGTGAAAGACGCGCTGGCTGTTTCCACCCCATGGTGGTGAGAACCACCTCCACCACCAGGTCGCCGGATAAACGAGGGGAAACGAAAGAAGGGGCCTTCACCCTCGAGTGGAGATGCACTCCATCTCCGGGCCTAGAAGCTTCTGCGCTCACTGGGTTAAAATAAACGTTCTTGCTGAACCATACTGAGCGCCACCCCCCCCCCCCCCCCCCCCCCCTGCTGCATATCCTTTATTCACAGGCGCGTAATTGGTAGTCAATTTGAGCTCCCCCTTTGCCTATTGTGGGCACATTTTGTTCTGACAGAGTGCGGAAGATTAATGGCCGAGAGCTGCAGAGGGAGGATCGCATCAGCAAGCATGGGTGCCCTAAATTCATTACACCAATTTCCCCCTGTCCTGCGCTCCCCTCACACACACACACACACACACAGACACACACACACAAGCACACCCACAAAACGAAATAAAGAATGAAGAGAATAAAAGGAACACAGTCAGATGGTCTCAAAAGAAAAGAAGAAAAAGAAGAAAAAAGAAAGAAAAAAGATTGAAGAAACTGCAGTGGACGTGTGCTCATATACAATGCCAGGAAGTTCAATAATTCGCTTTGATGTGAAGTTTACTTTATTACGTTTTTTTGCTAATACACAACAAATGTTGGAGAGGCATTTAAAGAAAAAATATTAAAAAAAGCTTATTTTGAAAAACACACACACACACACAAAGGGCTGATATTATTGAGGGCTGAGATAATTGGGACAGTATTCCTGATCCAGTGTTCCTCCACAGCACACGAGCCCCTGTGATAGTGTGAGCCACAGCATGTCCTGCAGGGCCCAGTCACTCTGCTTGTGTGAACACCACAGCGCAAGCTGGGCCACATTCCCGTCTCCGTCCCTGGACACGAGGTCCTGGCTGCCCTGCCTGGCATGGATGAACAGGAAACACCTTGAACCTGGTGGGCTGATGCTGACCTGTCCTCGTTCACTGGGGTTGGCCCATAATTGTGATGATTTATATCTGCTGTCAAAGACAAAGGCTGAATGTCCCCCTCCACTCTGTGTTTCAGTCTCTCTCTCTCTCTCTCTCTCTCTCTCTCTCTCTCTCTCTCTCTCTCTCTCTCTCTCTCTCTCTCTCTCTCTCTCTCTCTCTCTATCTCTCTCACTCGTTCGTTCTCTCTCTCGTTCTCTTTCTCTCTCGTTCTCACCCTTACTCTCTTTTTCACACACAAACACTCTCCCACTTCACTTTCTTTTTCCACTAATTGCCTCAATTTAATTATTACATTTGACTGTTGTTGGCAGTGTGTGTGTGTGTGTGTGTGTGCACGTTTCACTGTGTGTGTCTGTTTGTGTGTGTACATGTTTCTGTTTGGGTGTCTGTTAGCATGTACATATTTCTGTGTGTGTGTGTGTGTGTGTGTATTTGAGGCTCTCTAGGCCATCATGCCCTCTAGCACAGCATCCCGCCCCAAGATGCTGGCTGCCACCGCAGAGGCTGTCTTGTGTCTGGGCCGAGGCCTTTGTCTCTGTATGACAGGCCCCGTAGACCGGCCCGCAAGCTCTGCTACCCGGAGACCAATCACAGCCCTCCCTCTACAATAAGCCTGCCTGTCATATGTCAGCTCGCCGGCTGTCCGACATCACAGAGGCCAAGAGCAATCACCGATATCATTGACTCCTGCCTGTCGGCGGGAATGTGGAAGGAAATCACAAAGGACACAGATGCGGGTTTGCCTGTAGGCTTGGAGGAACCTGCCTCGTTTACTAGATGTTGATCTCCTGTGGATCGACTTTTAAGGGAAATTCAGAGCAGGAAATGGTATTCATTCATTCCGTCAAAAGAATTTCGGAAAATACTTCAAAGATTCACAAATCAAATTGATCCAAAACATTGATTCACAACCGTAAAACTATCAACAACAGTGATTTCGTAACCGACTAAATACCACAAATACAATCTCAGAAACTGACTTAATGGTCCCTGTTTCAGTTAATGTCAAAACAAACTCTCCTTTCTTGTGTTGACGGTGACCAGTACATCAGTTTTTTTTCCCAGGGTGAATTCCTAATTCTTTGTCCTAGCCTTCAAAGCTCTTGGCAGATTAACACGGCAACAGTACTGTGTGATTTGGCCTGGCGTGTAATTTATGTGTCTCCCATGGCTCCCAAGTCAGCATGTGCACCTGTTAAGGCCCTGCAGTAAGCACGGCGCTCAAGCCAGGGCCTTTGTGTGGAGATGGTGACTACAAGGGTGGCTGTACGGGTCAGGTTTTGAGAGACGGAAAATGATTTTTCTCTCTCCCCCCCCCCCCCGACTCGTTTTCTTTCCACATGAGTTGTGGTGAGGGGGAAAGCGGGGGTGTGGGGAGGAGGGCATTTACAGGCTAACCAATAACTTGACGGTGACCTCATGGCGCAGGCGAGATAGATTCATCGATAGGAGGAACATAAAAGGCCCTGGTGGAGGTAATGTGGACAAGGTGTGGAGCTTCGTCTCCTCGGCTCTTCTTTTCTCAGCCCCTCAAGATGGATGGACTCGACCGCCGCCTCGGCCAGGAGAAGGAGTTCGCAAGGTTCCACTTAGCAGGACCTTTGCCTGGACCTGGATCGGAAGACACCCCAAATGTTTCACATTAAGGTTTCGTACACGAGGGGTGCGGGGAGGGTCGGGGCAGCGGGGGGTGGAGGAGGAGGAGGTGGAGGAGACAGGGGGGGGGGGGGGAGATGAGGCAAAAGCAGGACTGAGAGAGTGACCGTGCAGGGATGGGTAACGGTGAGCGTTAATAAAGATGTCACAGGAAAACATCAAGAGACACAAAGTCTCAATTTCAGCAAGGTGCTGCCAGCCAGATGTGGAGGCATGAAAAGCCAATTGGACCCTAACCTGTCCGTCTGCCACGCTAAATCCATAGCTAACAGGCAGAACCTCCAGTCTCTTTTGAAGTGAGTGCCAAGAGGTGTCCAGACCCTTAACGACCAGCAATTTATTACAACACCGTCCTGCTGGGAGTGAGAGGTCAAAGTTCGCTCAATGAACCCCATAAAGATTTCTCCTTCTCTTCTCTTTCTCCTCTCTCCTATCCTCCACAAACACTTTCAACCTCTCTGTCCTCCCTCCCTCTCTCTCTGTCTCCCCTCCAGCACCTGTTTAACACCTTGGGTCTGTTTATGACCTTTGTCAAGCTGCTGTTAAGTGCTTCATGTTACTGTTGCCCTGGTAGGGGTGCAATTGGCTGAGCAAACAAGGGTCGCATGTGGTCCGGAGCCCTGGGCGCTTCTCTCTCCCTCCGGCTCTCTCCTCTCGAACACGTGCTGTGTCGAGACGTGAAGATTTGCAACAGCGAAGTGACCGCGTCACCTGCCTCCCTGAGGCATGTTCTTTGTGAGGGGATCACGATCACGCCATCCACGACTTAGAACAAATACTCTGAGCGCTGAGATCAAGACTGTGATCATAGCCTGGTGTACTTGTGAGTCTTTCGATAATGACATGTTGGTTTAGGACTGACCTGAGTGTAAAGCCGTGCCCAAACAGGTTTAGAAACAATGCTAATGTTAGCTAGGTATGTCTTGCCATGTTGTTTGTGACAAGGCCTTGCATTGGTTAAATAAATAGCTAAAAAGTACTTTAATAGTCAATTACAAACACTAATTACCAGGGAACACCAGGAAATGTACAGTTTATTTTGTGCATAGCTGGTGGAGCTTTCAAATGCACACGGGAAGGACTATCTATGGAACAAATCTTCGAGGAAATATTGAAAAGTTAAACTTCTATCACCAGTAAGTGAAAATCTGTATGACCCGGGAGTGACTTTGGCATAGACCAGATGGGTGTGTTAAAATTGTTGAAAAAAAGACCATGTGAAACAAAGAACACATGTACTGGACTTGTCTAAGTCTGAGGGGAATCCCTTTCTTTCATCGAAACAAGTGAGAGGTCACAACACCTGAACAACTGAAACAAAATTTGCACAAATTTGCACCATAAGATTTGAAAACCCCTTTTGCTTCATTATCCATTTTAAACCCTTGCCTTGTAGACACTGCAAAATAACAGGCTCCAAGTTTGTGTGAGCTAATCTTGGGTAAAGTTGGGAGGTGGGGTGGGGGTGGGTGTGAGGTGGGGAGGAATCAAAGAAAATATCAGACAAAGAGATTTACAACTCTGGCGAAAAGGTTTCAGTGCCGCTTAACCAGCTACAGCAGTGAGATGCTCAGCTGTGGGTTTGCCAGGGTGGGGGAGACAGGGGGTGAGACAGGGGATGGGTGAGACAGGGGATGGGGGAGACAGGGGGTGAGACAGGGGATGGGTGAGACAGGGGGTGAGACAGGGGATGGGTGAGACAGGGGATGGGGGAGACAGGGGATGGGAGAGACAGGGGGTGAGACAGGGGATGGGTGAGACAGGGGATGGGGGAGACAGGGGATGGGGGAGACAGGGTGGGGGAGTCAGGGGATGGGGGAGACAGGGTGGGGGAGACAGGGGGTGGGGGAGACAGGGGATGGGGGAGACAGGGGATGGGGGAGACAGGGTGGGGGAGACAGGGGGTGGGGGAGACAGGGGATGGGGGAGACAGGGTGGGGGAGACAGGGTGGGGGAGTCAGGGTGGGGGAGACAGGGTGGGGGAGTCAGGGTGGGGGAGACAGGGGATGGGGGAGACAGGGTGGGGGAGACAGGGGGTGAGGCAGGGGGTGGGAGAGAGAGGATGGGGCAGATAGGGGGTGGGAGGTAGACTGTGGAGGGGGGGGGGGGTTCCTTAAAATAGCTTTACAACTCTTGTTATCAGGATGAAATAAATCAATAAGAAGCCCCTTTGGACTGGCCAACATATTTTACAACTCGCTTTCTCACCAGAATATCCATGAGCCTACATTCATTTAGTCATAGAGCCCTGCTTAGAATCTACACATCCAACCACCTCCTTACAAACACACTGATGTGGTTTTGAGCATGAATTGAATAATACAACACTATACATTTATTTGATCCAAAGCAACTGTGAGCATATTAATCACATGGAACAGCATGCTTCATCAGAGAATATGTTAAAAACATTGGAGGTTTCTTAATATGTTAGGACCGTGTTGGAAACCTTCAGTGTTGGCAATATTCTAACTGGTCTAACTGACATGTTTAATGGAGGTTTAATAAAGCCTATGAATACCGCTAAAAGGCGTCAGGGTCTTCTATATGCCAGATGCCATTCTCTCTTCACATCGTGTGACTTACGAGTCTTTATCTGTTGACACCTACATATGCTTTTACCCAGTGTGTATCTGTCACAGGAAATGCCGGTTGCCAGATAAAATTGACCAGTTGCTTTGCAATCCAATATATTTATACTATATATGTGTGTGTGTTTGTGTGAGTGTGTGTGTGTGTAGGAGAGAGTGAAAGACAGAAATAAATGGAGACAGAGGGAGAGAGAGAGACAGAGAGATAGAGGGTGAGAGAGAGTAAAGGTGGGCAAGAGCTGGACTGTGAGTGTATCTGTAGCTTGCTGAACCTCCACGGACGCACAGGTGATGTCACACATGGCTTGGGTTCGTTGCCTATTCTGTACGTGTTGTGGTATGTTAACCAGGGTCACCCAGGCAAGTCATGCACATCACAGCAAGAGAAGAAAAAAAACAGGACGTGAAATATGTTGTCCTGTTCGGCTCCATAAATCACTTTGGGGGTGCCAAATGCACATACCTTTAGGTGCAATCCTCCAGCTCATTAAAAATATTAACAGGTCGTAAATGGTGGTTATCATTTCAGGCCAAGCTTGAATCATCTGAAATGATTTAAAGGTCAGTCATATTTCCCTGTGAAGTGTGCTTGCACATGAAAGAATGCCTCCTGCCAGTTACCTCACACAGAGACCTATATATATATATATATATATATATATATATATATATATATATATATATATATATATACATATACCCAGCCTCCTCACCCACTGAGAAAACCATTAAACACTTACACTTAGGAAACGGAAAACTAACAAGGACCAATTGACCAGTGGGAGACCAATGTTGTAAGAGGTGGTACTTATGTGTGACGTTACTTTCCCCCTGTGGGCTGGTTGGGGGGAGGGATGAGAGTGTGCCATGCCCCCCCCCCACTCCTATCCCCCCCTTCCCCCCATGGTTGGCACAGTGGGGGCTTCTTGAATGGCACTGTTACCCATATGGCCAATCACTCAAGTGGGGCTTGACTGTTTTTCAAAGGGAGCCGGTCGCAACTTGATGCGGCCTTGTCTCCGCAGGGGTCAGCTAGCGTCTGGCTGGTGTAGCCACTCTCCTGCTGGCCTTGCCTTGCCACGCCCCCCCTACCGCTTAGCCACGCCCCCACGGCCTCCCTCTCTGGCTCTCTAACAGGGCTGGGACTGTGACCTTCAGAAACCGAACACACAGATCTGCCGAGAGCTCGACACAAGCTGAGACACAGAAACTAGCCTCTAATTTATGACTGCAAAGCCTGCTTATGAAGATCAGAGAAAACATTAATAATAAAAGAAAACAAATCTGTTGGTGTGACTTCTGAAAAGCATAGTTTTTGTTTTGTTTTAAAACACAAACCAGTTAATAAAAAAACAAGATAGCAACGTTAAACAATATTTGGTGTTAGATGAATATACGGTGCATATCGTATAATGTACGTATCAGAAAATATACCCATTGAATAAATTATTCGTTTTTACTTGCAGTGTGTAATGTGAGAAGGCAAGGGAGTGACTCTTGGATTCAATTTCCTCAGCTCAAGGCTGTGTTTACGAGTGGGGCATTACAGCGTAGCTGCAGAAACCCACATCTGTGAGGATTCTCAGCTGTTGCGAAGATTCAGCAGCATGTGGAAGAAAGGTAAGAGAGTCGCAGGATTATCTTCCAGCCCGGTTCATCACCGAGTTATTCCTGAACATGTCCACGGTAGACATCCACAAATCCTTAAAGCGTTCCAGAACTGGAGATATGAACACTCAGCCCTGTTATTAGCCTTGTCATCACATGTAACCACAGTTATTGCGTTTAATTGGGATGGGTATAGCTCAGTGGTAGAGCATTTGACTGAATATCAAGATATCAGAAGTTCAGATTTCTGTATTTTTGCAATTACAGATGACTTTAGTTTGTTTTAAGTTAACAATGTAGTTCACAATTTATACAACAATGATTACATTGTGAACTAATCTGAGTAATGACTATTTGTCATTGTATTTGTAATATTTGTTAATAACAAATAATTTGAATAATACAAAAACATGTTGGCGTTCTTCTGTGCATTTGACTTATATTATTCTAGCTTTGTTTTGCAATCTGTATTTGTAAATTATATTAATTATACAATTATAAAATATCTGTGATGGTAAAGTCTAATTATTCATGAAATGTCAAGTATTTTCCACTGACTAAATTAATCAATTTGTCAGGGCCAAAATACTTTTCATGACCCGAGAGTCTTCCTCTGGAACAAAATAACCCCCTGGTTCCACAAGGATAACATGTTCATCCTTGTGCTTTAGTCAGATGTCCAATGTTTCCAAACATGAAATATAAACCTTGCCTGATATGACTGAACTTCAAGGCCGAACTGATTGAACTTTTTTTCTTTTATTGCACGCTTTCGGATGATATTTTTGGCACACGTTTCATTCCCCGCAACTGCTATCGAATTGAAGAGAAATTCAGCTCAATATTTTTACGATTTTAAATGGTGATACATAGCAGAGTGGTGGAGCGGTGTGGTGGAGCGGTGTTCATAGTGGATGTGGTTCCTTTGACTTGGGTTACCTTGAGAGAAACTCCCACGGTGTGGCCTACTGTATATAACACCTGTTCCATTCCTGCAACGACAAAACCTCACCGTACGAACACACACACACAATGCAGTGCATGCACTGCCAACAAGACTAGGGGTAGGGTCAACTGGTAAATATGGAAGCTTATAGAATATGGGTAGGTGCAATAAAGTAATTTGTCTTAGTGATTGTTTTATTGTGTGTAATGTTTTATTTCTTTATGTCACCAAACAAGACAGATTGCTCTCTACTCAGTTTTTTACAATAAGTGTTTTTAACATGCCATCTCAGCTAAATAAAACACATTCACTGGATGTTATTATGTATTTCAAGGAAGTAAACAAGGCGATGTGTTTAAACCCACAACACTCACTCCTTTCTCTTCCGCCTCGGTGCAGTTTGTGTTCAGGTTCGGGGCGAAGGTTGAGGCCGCCGTCAGGCATGCGCTTCCGGGAAGTTAGGAGGAAGGTGGAATAGAAATCCTCACTTGGAAGTACCACCTCTGGGAGGTGCCAATCTCTACCTCGTGACACATGGGTTTCACCCACAGTCCCCTCACACCCCATCCCTACCAGCTACTGTGCTCAGCATGAACTTCCCTTCCAATGCATGCATACATGCACTGGCCTGTTGTGAGTCTCGTCTCACTAAAGGAGACACCAGGCAGACAAAACTACATCTACATCTCGCTGTTTGTATAATAAGGCATAATATTTTAATGTATTTTGTACAGTTTTACTTTAGTATGTGTAACATAATTAAATGACCCCTCTTAATACATTGACCAGTAGGCATGACTGTAAAAACAACAACAACAAAAAATATCCTTATTAACTATATTAATATACTAGGAAATCCTCCCTGGCTTTCTAGAAGCCAGAAGGAAACAGGAGCATTGGTAAGCAGCGGAGTCTACTTCAGCATGTCTGGCCACCGACCTAACAGTGTTGTCAGCATTCCCCCTGGCTCCCTCCTCCCCTGCCCCTCCCCTCCCCCTCCCCCTGCTCAGCTGCCCAGTTGCTCAGCTCTGCCTCCTTTGGGGTGATCATGAATCACTGAAATTGATTATCCTGTCACATCTCAAATCCCCCTGCCCAAGGCTTGACCGCAGTGTGTGTGACAACGGGTCGGTCAAGCCTGCTTAGGGATGCACCGCGGGCTACCCTGGAGAAGGGCCAGCAGGCCGGACAGCCCCGCAGGTCATGCAACCTCAAAGCGTGGCGAATGGAAGGAGATTGCATACGTCAGCAGGTGGGAATGAAGACGTCCTGCTTTAAATACCAGAGACTTGGCCCCCAGACTCCCATCTCTCTGTCTCCTCTTCCCCGTCGCCACCTCCTGTGAGCGCTCGTTCTGTGTCATCTGTCTTAATCTGTGTACTCATGACACTGACTCTTGACCAGACCATCCCCACTAAGTTTAGAGCAGCAATACGTGCAGCAGGAGGACTCCTTGGGTTAGAATGGCTATTTTTGTCAAGGCAAAAGAGTTTCAACATTGCACAGAAATACATTATACAGTGTTGTTAAAATCCTTTTTATTTCGTTTTTACATGTGATTGTATTGTACTGTAAGTCCTGTTGGTGATCAATAGGAAACACAGTGAAGAGCATTTTTAGGAGTACCATACTGTTTTACATGTTACATTTACATTTAGTCATTTAGCAGACGCTCTTATGGGAGTCAGGTGGCTGAGCGGTTAGGGAAGCGGGCTTGTAATCAGAAGGTTGCCAGTTTGATTCCCGGCCGTGCCAGATGACGTTGTGTCCTTGGGCAAGGCACTTCACCCTACTTGCCTCGGGGAGAATGTCCCTGTACTTACTGTAAGTCGCTCTGGATAAGAGCGTCTGCTAAATGACTAAATGACTAAATGTAAATGTCTTATCCAGAGCGACTTACAGTAAGTACAGGGACATTCCCCCCAAGGCAAGTAGGGTGAAGTGTCTTGCCCAAGGACACAGCGTCAGTTGGCATGACCGGGAATCGAACTGGCAACCTTCGGATTACTAGCCCGATTCCCTCACCACTCAGCCACCTGACTCCCCGTGTTACAGGGGTATGCTTGACTTGGGGGACTTTCAGGGATTTTCAGGTTAAAAGGTTTTTGTCCCCCTTTGCTTCCCAACATAGCTACCGTATGTGCCACTGATAAACCCAATGTCTAGCCAGGTAACTAAGATAGGCCTATGGTTAAAATAAGATTTTGAAGTTGCCTGTCATCGAATAATGGAAAAAGACAGTGATGGTAGGATCTTTAACTATTACACACAAAGTTATGATTACTTTGAAACCTAGAGTCACAAATATGGTAGTCAGCAAACTCAAACAATTAGTAGTTGGAACTTAATTATCAATTCTGGCCAAAAGTTCTATTAACATCTACAAGAACTACACTTTACTTTTAATGTCCATTTGTTGTTTTGTTGTTAACTTTCATGTGAACTGACTTGCTGTTGGCAAGGAATTTACTAACAAAGCAAAAACCTTCTGTTCAAAACCTTGAACTTGAGCCACATGGTGAATTTAAAAAACGGTTGAATGAATTTGCGGAGGTCAGAATGCCAACCACATTTTGAACTTCCTCTCATGTATGAGCTCTTGTTAAACCTACTTCGGCCAGGACTTTTCTTTAGACTTCCCTAATGGCTTCTGCAGATTGTTGTTCTTTTTTATTGTGAGGATAAATCTGCTGTAACAAGCTGAAAACACCCATAAATCTAGCACAGGTCTCAGGTTGCTAAGAGACTTCAAGGGTCAATGTTGCTATGGTGACGCATCAATCCTTTCAGAGGGCAAGGTTAGAGTTGTAAAAAAGTGCAGTGTCTATGACAGTGTTACAATTGTTATTGTGGAGTGGCCATTAAAACATTCTTTAAGGACACAGATTGAGTAGGCCCACTTAACCTCATCCTAGCTTGTCTACACTAAAACGATGGCAGAATCCTACATTCCTATGTGTGGACAGCTGATGTTAACATCTATAATGTTATGGATGTATATTTTGTTAAAAACATGTACTTCAAATGAAAAGTAAATCGAGATAGGTGTAAAGACAATTATTGTCAATAAACTCTTCATAAGACATTGGGTCATTGGAATCTTCTAAAGGATTGAAAAAGCTGCCAGTCAAATGCTCTACCACTGAGCTATACCCCCTATATAAAGTCCAAGTTATTATGAAACGAGGAGAACGTGTAGAGATAATACCTGACTACAAATTCTTCATAAGACTTGAAATCTTCTTCTAAAGCATTGAAAATGCTGCCATTGTCAATGTAAAGCACAGGGGGCACTAGAATTTGAACCTGGGACCTCTTGATCTGCAGTCAAATGCTCTACCACTGCGCTATACCCCCTATATAAAGTCCAAGTTATTATGAAACTAAGAGAACGTGTAGAGATAATACCTGACTACAAATTCTTCATAAGACTTGAAATCTTCTTCTAAAGCATTGAAAATGCTGCCATTGTCAATGTAAAGCACAGGGGGCACTAGGATTTGAACCTGGGACCTCTTGATCTGCAGTCAAATTCTCTACCACTGAGCTATACCCCCTATATAAAGTCCAAGTTATTATGAAACTAAGAGAACGTGTAGAGATAATACCTGACTACAAATTCTTCATAAGACTTGAAATCTTCTTCTAAAGCATTGAAAATGCTGCCATTGTCAATGTACAGCACAGGGGGCACTAGGATTTGAACCTGGGACCTCTTGATCTGCAGTCAAATGCTCTACCACTGAGCTATACCCCCTATATAAAGCCCAAGTTATTTTGAAACGAGGAGAACGTGTAGAGATAATACCTGACTACAAATTCTTCATAAGACTTGAAATCTTCTTCTAAAGCATTGAAAATGCTGCCATTGTCAATGTAAAGCACAGGGGGCACTAGGATTTGAACCTGGGACCTCTTGATCTGCAGTCAAATGCTCTACCACTGAGCTATACCCCCTATGTGAAGTTGAAGTCACACTGAAACGTGTAGAAGGTGTAGAGATAATACCTGACTACAAATTCTTCATAAGACTTGAAATCTTCTTCTAAAGCATTGAAAATGCTGCCATTGTCAATGTACAGCACAGGGGGCACTAGGATTTGAACCTGGGACCTCTTGATCTGCAGTCAAATGCTCTACCACTGAGCTATACCCCCTATATAAAGCCCAAGTTATTTTGAAACGAGGAGAACGTGTAGAGATAATACCTGACTACAAATTCTTCATAAGACTTGAAATCTTCTTCTAAAGCATTGAAAATGCTGCCCTTTTCAATGTAAAGCACAGGGGGCACTAGGATTTGAACCTGGGACCTCTTGATCTGCAGTCAAATGCTCTACCACTGAGCTATACCCCCTATATAAAGCCCAAGTTATTTTGAAACGAGGAGAACGTGTAGAGATAATACCTGACTACAAATTCTTCATAAGACTTGAAATCTTCTTCTAAAGCATTGAAAATGCTGCCATTGTCAATGTAAAGCACAGGGGGCACTAGGATTTGAACCTGGGACCTCTTGATCTGCAGTCAAATGCTCTACCACTGAGCTATACCCCCTATGTGAAGTTGAAGTCACACTGAAACGTGTAGAAGGTGTAGAGATAATACCTGACTACAAATTCTTCATAAGACTTGAAATCTTCTTCTAAAGCATTGAAAATGCTGCCATTGTCAATGTACAGCACAGGGGGCATTAGGATTTGAACCTGGGACCTCTTGATCTGCAGTCAAATGCTCTACCACTGAGCTATACCCCCTATATAAAGTCCAAGTTATTATGAAACGAGGAGAACGTGTAGAGATAATACCTGACTACAAATTCTTCATAAGACTTGAAATCTTCTTCTAAAGCATTGAAAATGCTGCCCTTTTCAATGTAAAGCACAGGGGGCACTAGGATTTGAACCTGGGACCTCTTGATCTGCAGTCAAATGCTCTACCACTGAGCTATACCCCCTATATAAAGCCCAAGTTATTTTGAAACGAGGAGAACGTGTAGAGATAATACCTGACTACAAATTCTTCATAAGACTTGAAATCTTCTTCTAAAGCATTGAAAATGCTGCCATTGTCAATGTAAAGCACAGGGGGCACTAGGATTTGAACCTGGGACCTCTTGATCTGCAGTCAAATGCTCTACCACTGAGCTATACCCCCTATGTGAAGTTGAAGTCACACTGAAACGTGTAGAAGGTGTAGAGATAATACCTGACTACAAATTCTTCATAAGACTTGAAATCTTCTTCTAAAGCATTGAAAATGCTGCCATTGTCAATGTACAGCACAGGGGGCATTAGGATTTGAACCTGGGACCTCTTGATCTGCAGTCAAATGCTCTACCACTGAGCTATACCCCCTATATAAAGTCCAAGTTATTATGAAACGAGGAGAACGTGTAGAGATAATACCTGACTACAAATTCTTCATAAGACTTGAAATCTTCTTCTAAAGCATTGAAAATGCTGCCCTTTTCAATGTAAAGCACAGGGGGCACTAGGATTTGAACCTGGGACCTCTTGATCTGCAGTCAAATGCTCTACCACTGAGCTATACCCCCTATATAAAGTCCAAGTTATTATGAAACGAGGAGAACGTGTAGAGATAATACCTGACTACAAATTCTTCATAAGACTTGAAATCTTCTTCTAAAGCATTGAAAATGCTGCCATTGTCAATGTACAGCACAGGGGGCACTAGGATTTGAACCTGGGACCTCTTGATCTGCAGTCAAATGCTCTACCACTGAGCTATACCCCCTATGTGAAGTTGAAGTCACACTGAAACGTGTAGAAGGTGTAGAGATAATACCTGACTACAAATTCTTCCAAGACTGTCGTTTGAAATCTTCTTCTAAAGCATTGAAAATGCTGCCATTGTCAATGTACAGCACAGGGGGCACTAGGATTTGAACCTGGGACCTCTTGATCTGCAGTCAAATGCTCTACCACTGAGCTATACCCCCTATACAAAGTCCAAGTTATTTTGAAACGAGCAGAACGTGTAGAGATAATACCTGACTACAAATTCTTCATAAGACTTGAAATCTTCTTCTAAAGCATTGAAAATGCTGCCATTGTCAATGTACAGCACAGGGGGCACTAGGATTTGAACCTGGGACCTCTTGATCTGCAGTCAAATGCTCTACCACTGAGCTATACCCCCTATATAAAGCCCAAGTTATTTTGAAACGAGGAGAACGTGTAGAGATAATACCTGACTACAAATTCTTCATAAGACTTGAAATCTTCTTCTAAAGCATTGAAAATGCTGCCATTGTCAATGTACAGCACAGGGGGCACTAGGATTTGAACCTGGGACCTCTTGATCTGCAGTCAAATGCTCTACCACTGAGCTATACCCCCTATGTGAAGTTGAAGTCACACTGAAACGTGTAGAAGGTGTAGAGATAATACCTGACTACAAATTCTTCCAAGACTGTCGTTTGAAATCTTCTTCTAAAGCTTTGAAAATGCTGCCATTGTCAATGTACAGCACAGGGGGCACTAGGATTTGAACCTGGGACCTCTTGATCTGCAGTCAAATGCTCTACCACTGAGCTATACCCCCTATACAAAGTCCAAGTTATTTTGAAACGAGCAGAACGTGTAGAGATAATACCTGACTACAAATTCTTCATAAGACTTGAAATCTTCTTCTAAAGCATTGAAAATGCTGCCATTGTCAATGTACAGCACAGGGGGCACTAGGATTTGAACCTGGGACCTCTTGATCTGCAGTCAAATGCTCTACCACTGAGCTATACCCCCTATATAAAGCCCAAGTTATTTTGAAACGAGGAGAACGTGTAGAGATAATACCTGACTACAAATTCTTCATAAGACTTGAAATCTTCTTCTAAAGCATTGAAAATGCTGCCATTGTCAATGTAAAGCACAGGGGGCACTAGGATTTGAACCTGGGACCTCTTGATCTGCAGTCAAATGCTCTACCACTGAGCTATACCCCCTATGTGAAGTGGAAGTCACACTGAAACGTGTAGAAGGTGTAGAGATAATACCTGACTACAAATTCTTCATAAGACTTGAAATCTTCTTCTAAAGCATTGAAAATGCTGCCATTGTCAATGTACAGCACAGGGGGCATTAGGATTTGAACCTGGGACCTCTTGATCTGCAGTCAAATGCTCTACCACTGAGCTATACCCCCTATATAAAGTCCAAGTTATTATGAAACGAGGAGAACGTGTAGAGATAATACCTGACTACAAATTCTTCATAAGACTTGAAATCTTCTTCTAAAGCATTGAAAATGCTGCCATTGTCAATGTACAGCACAGGGGGCACTAGGATTTGAACCTGGGACCTCTTGATCTGCAGTCAAATGCTCTACCACTGAGCTATACCCCCTATGTGAAGTTGAAGTCACACTGAAACGTGTAGAAGGTGTAGAGATAATACCTGACTACAAATTCTTCCAAGACTGTCGTTTGAAATCTTCTTCTAAAGCTTTGAAAATGCTGCCATTGTCAATGTACAGCACAGGGGGCACTAGGATTTGAACCTGGGACCTCTTGATCTGCAGTCAAATGCTCTACCACTGAGCTATACCCCCTATACAAAGTCCAAGTTATTTTGAAACGAGCAGAACGTGTAGAGATAATACCTGACTACAAATTCTTCATAAGACTTGAAATCTTCTTCTAAAGCATTGAAAATGCTGCCATTGTCAATGTACAGCACAGGGGGCACTAGGATTTGAACCTGGGACCTCTTGATCTGCAGTCAAATGCTCTACCACTGAGCTATACCCCCTATATAAAGCCCAAGTTATTTTGAAACGAGGAGAACGTGTAGAGATAATACCTGACTACAAATTCTTCATAAGACTTGAAATCTTCTTCTAAAGCATTGAAAATGCTGCCATTGTCAATGTAAAGCACAGGGGGCACTAGGATTTGAACCTGGGACCTCTTGATCTGCAGTCAAATGCTCTACCACTGAGCTATACCCCCTATGTGAAGTTGAAGTCACACTGAAACGTGTAGAAGGTGTAGAGATAATACCTGACTACAAATTCTTCATAAGACTTGAAATCTTCTTCTAAAGCATTGAAAATGCTGCCATTGTCAATGTACAGCACAGGGGGCATTAGGATTTGAACCTGGGACCTCTTGATCTGCAGTCAAATGCTCTACCACTGAGCTATACCCCCTATATAAAGTCCAAGTTATTATGAAACGAGGAGAACGTGTAGAGATAATACCTGACTACAAATTCTTCATAAGACTTGAAATCTTCTTCTAAAGCATTGAAAATGCTGCCCTTTTCAATGTAAAGCACAGGGGGCACTAGGATTTGAACCTGGGACCTCTTGATCTGCAGTCAAATGCTCTACCACTGAGCTATACCCCCTATATAAAGCCCAAGTTATTTTGAAACGAGGAGAACGTGTAGAGATAATACCTGACTACAAATTCTTCATAAGACTTGAAATCTTCTTCTAAAGCATTGAAAATGCTGCCATTGTCAATGTAAAGCACAGGGGGCACTAGGATTTGAACCTGGGACCTCTTGATCTGCAGTCAAATGCTCTACCACTGAGCTATACCCCCTATATAAAGCCCAAGTTATTTTGAAACGAGGAGAACGTGTAGAGATAATACCTGACTACAAATTCTTCATAAGACTTGAAATCTTCTTCTAAAGCATTGAAAATGCTGCCATTGTCAATGTAAAGCACAGGGGGCACTAGGATTTGAACCTGGGACCTCTTGATCTGCAGTCAAATGCTCTACCACTGAGCTATACCCCCTATGTGAAGTTGAAGTCACACTGAAACGTGTAGAAGGTGTAGAGATAATACCTGACTACAAATTCTTCATAAGACTTGAAATCTTCTTCTAAAGCATTGAAAATGCTGCCATTGTCAATGTACAGCACAGGGGGCATTAGGATTTGAACCTGGGACCTCTTGATCTGCAGTCAAATGCTCTACCACTGAGCTATACCCCCTATATAAAGTCCAAGTTATTATGAAACGAGGAGAACGTGTAGAGATAATACCTGACTACAAATTCTTCATAAGACTTGAAATCTTCTTCTAAAGCATTGAAAATGCTGCCCTTTTCAATGTAAAGCACAGGGGGCACTAGGATTTGAACCTGGGACCTCTTGATCTGCAGTCAAATGCTCTACCACTGAGCTATACCCCCTATATAAAGCCCAAGTTATTTTGAAACGAGGAGAACGTGTAGAGATAATACCTGACTACAAATTCTTCATAAGACTTGAAATCTTCTTCTAAAGCATTGAAAATGCTGCCATTGTCAATGTAAAGCACAGGGGGCACTAGGATTTGAACCTGGGACCTCTTGATCTGCAGTCAAATGCTCTACCACTGAGCTATACCCCCTATGTGAAGTTGAAGTCACACTGAAACGTGTAGAAGGTGTAGAGATAATACCTGACTACAAATTCTTCATAAGACTTGAAATCTTCTTCTAAAGCATTGAAAATGCTGCCATTGTCAATGTACAGCACAGGGGGCATTAGGATTTGAACCTGGGACCTCTTGATCTGCAGTCAAATGCTCTACCACTGAGCTATACCCCCTATATAAAGTCCAAGTTATTATGAAACGAGGAGAACGTGTAGAGATAATACCTGACTACAAATTCTTCATAAGACTTGAAATCTTCTTCTAAAGCATTGAAAATGCTGCCCTTTTCGATGTAAAGCACAGGGGGCACTAGGATTTGAACCTGGGACCTCTTGATCTGCAGTCAAATGCTCTACCACTGAGCTATACCCCCTATATAAAGCCCAAGTTATTTTGAAACGAGGAGAACGTGTAGAGATAATACCTGACTACAAATTCTTCATAAGACTTGAAATCTTCTTCTAAAGCATTGAAAATGCTGCCATTGTCAATGTAAAGCACAGGGGGCACTAGGATTTGAACCTGGGACCTCTTGATCTGCAGTCAAATGCTCTACCACTGAGCTATACCCCCTATGTGAAGTTGAAGTCACACTGAAACGTGTAGAAGGTGTAGAGATAATACCTGACTACAAATTCTTCATAAGACTTGAAATCTTCTTCTAAAGCATTGAAAATGCTGCCATTGTCAATGTACAGCACAGGGGGCATTAGGATTTGAACCTGGGACCTCTTGATCTGCAGTCAAATGCTCTACCACTGAGCTATACCCCCTATATAAAGTCCAAGTTATTATGAAACGAGGAGAACGTGTAGAGATAATACCTGACTACAAATTCTTCATAAGACTTGAAATCTTCTTCTAAAGCATTGAAAATGCTGCCCTTTTCAATGTAAAGCACAGGGGGCACTAGGATTTGAACCTGGGACCTCTTGATCTGCAGTCAAATGCTCTACCACTGAGCTATACCCCCTATATAAAGCCCAAGTTATTTTGAAACGAGGAGAACGTGTAGAGATAATACCTGACTACAAATTCTTCATAAGACTTGAAATCTTCTTCTAAAGCATTGAAAATGCTGCCATTGTCAATGTAAAGCACAGGGGGCACTAGGATTTGAACCTGGGACCTCTTGATCTGCAGTCAAATGCTCTACCACTGAGCTATACCCCCTATGTGAAGTTGAAGTCACACTGAAACGTGTAGAAGGTGTAGAGATAATACCTGACTACAAATTCTTCATAAGACTTGAAATCTTCTTCTAAAGCATTGAAAATGCTGCCATTGTCAATGTACAGCACAGGGGGCATTAGGATTTGAACCTGGGACCTCTTGATCTGCAGTCAAATGCTCTACCACTGAGCTATACCCCCTATATAAAGTCCAAGTTATTATGAAACGAGGAGAACGTGTAGAGATAATACCTGACTACAAATTCTTCATAAGACTTGAAATCTTCTTCTAAAGCATTGAAAATGCTGCCCTTTTCAATGTAAAGCACAGGGGGCACTAGGATTTGAACCTGGGACCTCTTGATCTGCAGTCAAATGCTCTACCACTGAGCTATACCCCCTATATAAAGTCCAAGTTATTATGAAACGAGGAGAACGTGTAGAGATAATACCTGACTACAAATTCTTCATAAGACTTGAAATCTTCTTCTAAAGCATTGAAAATGCTGCCATTGTCAATGTACAGCACAGGGGGCACTAGGATTTGAACCTGGGACCTCTTGATCTGCAGTCAAATGCTCTACCACTGAGCTATACCCCCTATGTGAAGTTGAAGTCACACTGAAACGTGTAGAAGGTGTAGAGATAATACCTGACTACAAATTCTTCCAAGACTGTCGTTTGAAATCTTCTTCTAAAGCATTGAAAATGCTGCCATTGTCAATGTACAGCACAGGGGGCACTAGGATTTGAACCTGGGACCTCTTGATCTGCAGTCAAATGCTCTACCACTGAGCTATACCCCCTATACAAAGTCCAAGTTATTTTGAAACGAGCAGAACGTGTAGAGATAATACCTGACTACAAATTCTTCATAAGACTTGAAATCTTCTTCTAAAGCATTGAAAATGCTGCCATTGTCAATGTACAGCACAGGGGGCACTAGGATTTGAACCTGGGACCTCTTGATCTGCAGTCAAATGCTCTACCACTGAGCTATACCCCCTATATAAAGCCCAAGTTATTTTGAAACGAGGAGAACGTGTAGAGATAATACCTGACTACAAATTCTTCATAAGACTTGAAATCTTCTTCTAAAGCATTGAAAATGCTGCCATTGTCAATGTAAAGCACAGGGGGCACTAGGATTTGAACCTGGGACCTCTTGATCTGCAGTCAAATGCTCTACCACTGAGCTATACCCCCTATATAAAGCCCAAGTTATTTTGAAACGAGGAGAACGTGTAGAGATAATACCTGACTACAAATTCTTCATAAGACTTGAAATCTTCTTCTAAAGCATTGAAAATGCTGCCATTGTCAATGTAAAGCACAGGGGGCACTAGGATTTGAACCTGGGACCTCTTGATCTGCAGTCAAATGCTCTACCACTGAGCTATACCCCCTATGTGAAGTTGAAGTCACACTGAAACGTGTAGAAGGTGTAGAGATAATACCTGACTACAAATTCTTCATAAGACTTGAAATCTTCTTCTAAAGCATTGAAAATGCTGCCATTGTCAATGTACAGCACAGGGGGCATTAGGATTTGAACCTGGGACCTCTTGATCTGCAGTCAAATGCTCTACCACTGAGCTATACCCCCTATATAAAGTCCAAGTTATTATGAAACGAGGAGAACGTGTAGAGATAATACCTGACTACAAATTCTTCATAAGACTTGAAATCTTCTTCTAAAGCATTGAAAATGCTGCCCTTTTCAATGTAAAGCACAGGGGGCACTAGGATTTGAACCTGGGACCTCTTGATCTGCAGTCAAATGCTCTACCACTGAGCTATACCCCCTATATAAAGCCCAAGTTATTTTGAAACGAGGAGAACGTGTAGAGATAATACCTGACTACAAATTCTTCATAAGACTTGAAATCTTCTTCTAAAGCATTGAAAATGCTGCCATTGTCAATGTAAAGCACAGGGGGCACTAGGATTTGAACCTGGGACCTCTTGATCTGCAGTCAAATGCTCTACCACTGAGCTATACCCCCTATGTGAAGTTGAAGTCACACTGAAACGTGTAGAAGGTGTAGAGATAATACCTTGACTACAAATTCTTCATAAGACTTGAAATCTTCTTCTAAAGCATTGAAAATGCTGCCATTGTCAATGTACAGCACAGGGGGCATTAGGATTTGAACCTGGGACCTCTTGATCTGCAGTCAAATGCTCTACCACTGAGCTATACCCCCTATATAAAGTCCAAGTTATTATGAAACGAGGAGAACGTGTAGAGATAATACCTGACTACAAATTCTTCATAAGACTTGAAATCTTCTTCTAAAGCATTGAAAATGCTGCCCTTTTCAATGTAAAGCACAGGGGGCACTAGGATTTGAACCTGGGACCTCTTGATCTGCAGTCAAATGCTCTACCACTGAGCTATACCCCCTATATAAAGCCCAAGTTATTTTGAAACGAGGAGAACGTGTAGAGATAATACCTGACTACAAATTCTTCATAAGACTTGAAATCTTCTTCTAAAGCATTGAAAATGCTGCCATTGTCAATGTAAAGCACAGGGGGCACTAGGATTTGAACCTGGGACCTCTTGATCTGCAGTCAAATGCTCTACCACTGAGCTATACCCCCTATGTGAAGTTGAAGTCACACTGAAACGTGTAGAAGGTGTAGAGATAATACCTGACTACAAATTCTTCATAAGACTTGAAATCTTCTTCTAAAGCATTGAAAATGCTGCCATTGTCAATGTACAGCACAGGGGGCATTAGGATTTGAACCTGGGACCTCTTGATCTGCAGTCAAATGCTCTACCACTGAGCTATACCCCCTATATAAAGTCCAAGTTATTATGAAACGAGGAGAACGTGTAGAGATAATACCTGACTACAAATTCTTCATAAGACTTGAAATCTTCTTCTAAAGCATTGAAAATGCTGCCCTTTTCAATGTAAAGCACAGGGGGCACTAGGATTTGAACCTGGGACCTCTTGATCTGCAGTCAAATGCTCTACCACTGAGCTATACCCCCTATATAAAGCCCAAGTTATTTTGAAACGAGGAGAACGTGTAGAGATAATACCTGACTACAAATTCTTCATAAGACTTGAAATCTTCTTCTAAAGCATTGAAAATGCTGCCATTGTCAATGTAAAGCACAGGGGGCACTAGGATTTGAACCTGGGACCTCTTGATCTGCAGTCAAATGCTCTACCACTGAGCTATACCCCCTATGTGAAGTTGAAGTCACACTGAAACGTGTAGAAGGTGTAGAGATAATACCTGACTACAAATTCTTCATAAGACTTGAAATCTTCTTCTAAAGCATTGAAAATGCTGCCATTGTCAATGTACAGCACAGGGGGCATTAGGATTTGAACCTGGGACCTCTTGATCTGCAGTCAAATGCTCTACCACTGAGCTATACCCCCTATATAAAGTCCAAGTTATTATGAAACGAGGAGAACGTGTAGAGATAATACCTGACTACAAATTCTTCATAAGACTTGAAATCTTCTTCTAAAGCATTGAAAATGCTGCCCTTTTCAATGTAAAGCACAGGGGGCACTAGGATTTGAACCTGGGACCTCTTGATCTGCAGTCAAATGCTCTACCACTGAGCTATACCCCCTATATAAAGTCCAAGTTATTATGAAACGAGGAGAACGTGTAGAGATAATACCTGACTACAAATTCTTCATAAGACTTGAAATCTTCTTCTAAAGCATTGAAAATGCTGCCATTGTCAATGTACAGCACAGGGGGCACTAGGATTTGAACCTGGGACCTCTTGATCTGCAGTCAAATGCTCTACCACTGAGCTATACCCCCTATGTGAAGTTGAAGTCACACTGAAACGTGTAGAAGGTGTAGAGATAATACCTGACTACAAATTCTTCCAAGACTGTCGTTTGAAATCTTCTTCTAAAGCATTGAAAATGCTGCCATTGTCAATGTACAGCACAGGGGGCACTAGGATTTGAACCTGGGACCTCTTGATCTGCAGTCAAATGCTCTACCACTGAGCTATACCCCCTATACAAAGTCCAAGTTATTTTGAAACGAGCAGAACGTGTAGAGATAATACCTGACTACAAATTCTTCATAAGACTTGAAATCTTCTTCTAAAGCATTGAAAATGCTGCCATTGTCAATGTACAGCACAGGGGGCATTAGGATTTGAACCTGGGACCTCTTGATCTGCAGTCAAATGCTCTACCACTGAGCTATACCCCCTATATAAAGCCCAAGTTATTTTGAAACGAGGAGAACGTGTAGAGATAATACCTGACTACAAATTCTTCATAAGACTTGAAATCTTCTTCTAAAGCATTGAAAATGCTGCCATTGTCAATGTACAGCACAGGGGGCACTAGGATTTGAACCTGGGACCTCTTGATCTGCAGTCAAATGCTCTACCACTGAGCTATACCCCCTATGTGAAGTTGAAGTCACACTGAAACGTGTAGAAGGTGTAGAGATAATACCTGACTACAAATTCTTCCAAGACTGTCGTTTGAAATCTTCTTCTAAAGCTTTGAAAATGCTGCCATTGTCAATGTACAGCACAGGGGGCACTAGGATTTGAACCTGGGACCTCTTGATCTGCAGTCAAATGCTCTACCACTGAGCTATACCCCCTATATAAAGCCCAAGTTATTTTGAAACGAGGAGAACGTGTAGAGATAATACCTGACTACAAATTCTTCATAAGACTTGAAATCTTCTTCTAAAGCATTGAAAATGCTGCCATTGTCAATGTAAAGCACAGGGGGCACTAGGATTTGAACCTGGGACCTCTTGATCTGCAGTCAAATGCTCTACCACTGAGCTATACCCCCTATGTGAAGTTGAAGTCACACTGAAACGTGTAGAAGGTGTAGAGATAATACCTGACTACAAATTCTTCATAAGACTTGAAATCTTCTTCTAAAGCATTGAAAATGCTGCCATTGTCAATGTACAGCACAGGGGGCATTAGGATTTGAACCTGGGACCTCTTGATCTGCAGTCAAATGCTCTACCACTGAGCTATACCCCCTATATAAAGTCCAAGTTATTATGAAACGAGGAGAACGTGTAGAGATAATACCTGACTACAAATTCTTCATAAGACTTGAAATCTTCTTCTAAAGCATTGAAAATGCTGCCCTTTTCAATGTAAAGCACAGGGGGCACTAGGATTTGAACCTGGGACCTCTTGATCTGCAGTCAAATGCTCTACCACTGAGCTATACCCCCTATATAAAGCCCAAGTTATTTTGAAACGAGGAGAACGTGTAGAGATAATACCTGACTACAAATTCTTCATAAGACTTGAAATCTTCTTCTAAAGCATTGAAAATGCTGCCATTGTCAATGTAAAGCACAGGGGGCACTAGGATTTGAACCTGGGACCTCTTGATCTGCAGTCAAATGCTCTACCACTGAGCTATACCCCCTATGTGAAGTTGAAGTCACACTGAAATGTGTAGAAGGTGTAGAGATAATACCTGACTACAAATTCTTCATAAGACTTGAAATCTTCTTCTAAAGCATTGAAAATGCTGCCATTGTCAATGTACAGCACAGGGGGCATTAGGATTTGAACCTGGGACCTCTTGATCTGCAGTCAAATGCTCTACCACTGAGCTATACCCCCTATATAAAGTCCAAGTTATTATGAAACGAGGAGAACGTGTAGAGATAATACCTGACTACAAATTCTTCATAAGACTTGAAATCTTCTTCTAAAGCATTGAAAATGCTGCCCTTTTCAATGTAAAGCACAGGGGGCACTAGGATTTGAACCTGGGACCTCTTGATCTGCAGTCAAATGCTCTACCACTGAGCTATACCCCCTATATAAAGTCCAAGTTATTATGAAACGAGGAGAACGTGTAGAGATAATACCTGACTACAAATTCTTCATAAGACTTGAAATCTTCTTCTAAAGCATTGAAAATGCTGCCATTGTCAATGTACAGCACAGGGGGCACTAGGATTTGAACCTGGGACCTCTTGATCTGCAGTCAAATGCTCTACCACTGAGCTATACCCCCTATGTGAAGTTGAAGTCACACTGAAACGTGTAGAAGGTGTAGAGATAATACCTGACTACAAATTCTTCCAAGACTGTCGTTTGAAATCTTCTTCTAAAGCATTGAAAATGCTGCCATTGTCAATGTACAGCACAGGGGGCACTAGGATTTGAACCTGGGACCTCTTGATCTGCAGTCAAATGCTCTACCACTGAGCTATACCCCCTATACAAAGTCCAAGTTATTTTGAAACGAGCAGAACGTGTAGAGATAATACCTGACTACAAATTCTTCATAAGACTTGAAATCTTCTTCTAAAGCATTGAAAATGCTGCCATTGTCAATGTACAGCACAGGGGGCACTAGGATTTGAACCTGGGACCTCTTGATCTGCAGTCAAATGCTCTACCACTGAGCTATACCCCCTATATAAAGCCCAAGTTATTTTGAAATGAGGAGAACGTGTAGAGATAATACCTGACTACAAATTCTTCATAAGACTTGAAATCTTCTTCTAAAGCATTGAAAATGCTGCCATTGTCAATGTACAGCACAGGGGGCACTAGGATTTGAACCTGGGACCTCTTGATCTGCAGTCAAATGCTCTACCACTGAGCTATACCCCCTATGTGAAGTTGAAGTCACACTGAAACGTGTAGAAGGTGTAGAGATAATACCTGACTACAAATTCTTCCAAGACTGTCGTTTGAAATCTTCTTCTAAAGCATTGAAAATGCTGCCATTGTCAATGTACAGCACAGGGGGCACTAGGATTTGAACCTGGGACCTCTTGATCTGCAGTCAAATGCTCTACCACTGAGCTATACACCCTATACAAAGTCCAAGTTATTTTGAAACGAGCAGAACGTGTAGAGATAATACCTGACTACAAATTCTTCATAAGACTTGAAATCTTCTTCTAAAGCATTGAAAATGCTGCCATTGTCAATGTAAAGCACAGGGGGCACTAGGATTTGAACCTGGGACCTCTTGATCTGCAGTCAAATGCTCTACCACTGAGCTATACCCCCTATATAAAGCCCAAGTTATTTTGAAACGAGGAGAACGTGTAGAGATAATACCTGACTACAAATTCTTCATAAGACTTGAAATCTTCTTCTAAAGCATTGAAAATGCTGCCATTGTCAATGTAAAGCACAGGGGGCACTAGGATTTGAACCTGGGACCTCTTGATCTGCAGTCAAATGCTCTACCACTGAGCTATACCCCCTATATAAAGCCCAAGTTATTTTGAAACGAGGAGAACGTGTAGAGATAATACCTGACTACAAATTCTTCATAAGACTTGAAATCTTCTTCTAAAGCATTGAAAATGCTGCCATTGTCAATGTAAAGCACAGGGGGCACTAGGATTTGAACCTGGGACCTCTTGATCTGCAGTCAAATGCTCTACCACTGAGCTATACCCCCTATGTGAAGTTGAAGTCACACTGAAACGTGTAGAAGGTGTAGAGATAATACCTGACTACAAATTCTTCCAAGACTGTCGTTTGAAATCTTCTTCTAAAGCATTGAAAATGCTGCCATTGTCAATGTACAGCACAGGGGGCACTAGGATTTGAACCTGGGACCTCTTGATCTGCAGTCAAATGCTCTACCACTGAGCTATACCCCCTATGTGAAGTTGAAGTCACACTGAAACGTGTAGAAGGTGTAGAGATAATACCTGACTACAAATTCTTCCAAGACTGTCGTTTGAAATCTTCTTCTAAAGCATTGAAAATGCTGCCATTGTCAATGTACAGCACAGGGGGCACTAGGATTTGAACCTGGGACCTCTTGATCTGCAGTCAAATGCTCTACCACTGAGCTATACCCCCTATGTGAAGTTGAAGTCACACTGAAACGTGTAGAAGGTGTAGAGATAATACCTGACTACAAATTCTTCCAAGACTGTCGTTTGAAATCTTCTTCTAAAGCATTGAAAATGCTGCCATTGTCAATGTACAGCACAGGGGGCACTAGGATTTGAACCTGGGACCTCTTGATCTGCAGTCAAATGCTCTACCACTGAGCTATACACCCTATACAAAGTCCAAGTTATTTTGAAACGAGCAGAACGTGTAGAGATAATACCTGACTACAAATTCTTCATAAGACTTGAAATCTTCTTCTAAAGCATTGAAAATGCTGCCATTGTCAATGTAAAGCACAGGGGGCACTAGGATTTGAACCTGGGACCTCTTGATCTGCAGTCAAATGCTCTACCACTGAGCTATACCCCCTATATAAAGCCCAAGTTATTTTGAAACGAGGAGAACGTGTAGAGATAATACCTGACTACAAATTCTTCATAAGACTTGAAATCTTCTTCTAAAGCATTGAAAATGCTGCCATTGTCAATGTAAAGCACAGGGGGCACTAGGATTTGAACCTGGGACCTCTTGATCTGCAGTCAAATGCTCTACCACTGAGCTATACCCCCTATATAAAGCCCAAGTTATTTTGAAACGAGGAGAACGTGTAGAGATAATACCTGACTACAAATTCTTCATAAGACTTGAAATCTTCTTCTAAAGCATTGAAAATGCTGCCATTGTCAATGTAAAGCACAGGGGGCACTAGGATTTGAACCTGGGACCTCTTGATCTGCAGTCAAATGCTCTACCACTGAGCTATACCCCCTATGTGAGGTTGAAGTCACACTGAAACGTGTAGAAGGTGTAGAGATAATACCTGACTACAAATTCTTCCAAGACTGTCGTTTGAAATCTTCTTCTAAAGCATTGAAAATGCTGCCATTGTCAATGTACAGCACAGGGGGCACTAGGATTTGAACCTGGGACCTCTTGATCTGCAGTCAAATGCTCTACCACTGAGCTATACCCCCTATGTGAAGTTGAAGTCACACTGAAACGTGTAGAAGGTGTAGAGATAATACCTGACTACAAATTCTTCCAAGACTGTCGTTTGAAATCTTCTTCTAAAGCATTGAAAATGCTGCCATTGTCAATGTACAGCACAGGGGGCACTAGGATTTGAACCTGGGACCTCTTGATCTGCAGTCAAATGCTCTACCACTGAGCTATACCCCCTATGTGAAGTTGAAGTCACACTGAAACGTGTAGAAGGTGTAGAGATAATACCTGACTACAAATTCTTCCAAGACTGTCGTTTGAAATCTTCTTCTAAAGCATTGAAAATGCTGCCATTGTCAATGTACAGCACAGGGGGCACTAGGATTTGAACCTGGGACCTCTTGATCTGCAGTCAAATGCTCTACCACTGAGCTATACACCCTATACAAAGTCCAAGTTATTTTGAAACGAGCAGAACGTGTAGAGATAATACCTGACTACAAATTCTTCATAAGACTTGAAATCTTCTTCTAAAGCATTGAAAATGCTGCCATTGTCAATGTAAAGCACAGGGGGCACTAGGATTTGAACCTGGGACCTCTTGATCTGCAGTCAAATGCTCTACCACTGAGCTATACCCCCTATATAAAGCCCAAGTTATTTTGAAACGAGGAGAACGTGTAGAGATAATACCTGACTACAAATTCTTCATAAGACTTGAAATCTTCTTCTAAAGCATTGAAAATGCTGCCATTGTCAATGTAAAGCACAGGGGGCACTAGGATTTGAACCTGGGACCTCTTGATCTGCAGTCAAATGCTCTACCACTGAGCTATACCCCCTATATAAAGCCCAAGTTATTTTGAAACGAGGAGAACGTGTAGAGATAATACCTGACTACAAATTCTTCATAAGACTTGAAATCTTCTTCTAAAGCATTGAAAATGCTGCCATTGTCAATGTAAAGCACAGGGGGCACTAGGATTTGAACCTGGGACCTCTTGATCTGCAGTCAAATGCTCTACCACTGAGCTATACCCCCTGTGTGTAACTGAAGTCACACTGAAACGTGTAGAAGGTGTAGAGATAATACCTGACTACAAATTCTTCCAAGACTGTCGTTTGAAATCTTCTTCTAAAGCATTGAAAATGCTGCCATTGTCAATGTACAGCACAGGGGGCACTAGGATTTGAACCTGGGACCTCTTGATCTGCAGTCAAATGCTCTACCACTGAGCTATACCCCCTATGTGAAGTTGAAGTCACACTGAAACGTGTAGAAGGTGTAGAGATAATACCTGACTACAAATTCTTCCAAGACTGTCGTTTGAAATCTTCTTCTAAAGCATTGAAAATGCTGCCATTGTCAATGTACAGCACAGGGGGCACTAGGATTTGAACCTGGGACCTCTTGATCTGCAGTCAAATGCTCTACCACTGAGCTATACACCCTATACAAAGTCCAAGTTATTTTGAAACGAGCAGAACGTGTAGAGATAATACCTGACTACAAATTCTTCATAAGACTTGAAATCTTCTTCTAAAGCATTGAAAATGCTGCCATTGTCAATGTAAAGCACAGGGGGCACTAGGATTTGAACCTGGGACCTCTTGATCTGCAGTCAAATGCTCTACCACTGAGCTATACCCCCTATATAAAGCCCAAGTTATTTTGAAACGAGGAGAACGTGTAGAGATAATACCTGACTACAAATTCTTCATAAGACTTGAAATCTTCTTCTAAAGCATTGAAAATGCTGCCATTGTCAATGTAAAGCACAGGGGGCACTAGGATTTGAACCTGGGACCTCTTGATCTGCAGTCAAATGCTCTACCACTGAGCTATACCCCCTATATAAAGCCCAAGTTATTTTGAAACGAGGAGAACGTGTAGAGATAATACCTGACTACAAATTCTTCATAAGACTTGAAATCTTCTTCTAAAGCATTGAAAATGCTGCCATTGTCAATGTAAAGCACAGGGGGCACTAGGATTTGAACCTGGGACCTCTTGATCTGCAGTCAAATGCTCTACCACTGAGCTATACCCCCTATGTGAAGTTGAAGTCACACTGAAACGTGTAGAAGGTGTAGAGATAATACCTGACTACAAATTCTTCCAAGACTGTCGTTTGAAATCTTCTTCTAAAGCATTGAAAATGCTGCCATTGTCAATGTACAGCACAGGGGGCACTAGGATTTGAACCTGGGACCTCTTGATCTGCAGTCAAATGCTCTACCACTGAGCTATACCCCCTATGTGAAGTTGAAGTCACACTGAAACGTGTAGAAGGTGTAGAGATAATACCTGACTACAAATTCTTCCAAGACTGTCGTTTGAAATCTTCTTCTAAAGCATTGAAAATGCTGCCATTGTCAATGTACAGCACAGGGGGCACTAGGATTTGAACCTGGGACCTCTTGATCTGCAGTCAAATGCTCTACCACTGAGCTATACCCCCTATGTGAAGTTGAAGTCACACTGAAACGTGTAGAAGGTGTAGAGATAATACCTGACTACAAATTCTTCCAAGACTGTCGTTTGAAATCTTCTTCTAAAGCATTGAAAATGCTGCCATTGTCAATGTACAGCACAGGGGGCACTAGGATTTGAACCTGGGACCTCTTGATCTGCAGTCAAATGCTCTACCACTGAGCTATACACCCTATACAAAGTCCAAGTTATTTTGAAACGAGCAGAACGTGTAGAGATAATACCTGACTACAAATTCTTCATAAGACTTGAAATCTTCTTCTAAAGCATTGAAAATGCTGCCATTGTCAATGTAAAGCACAGGGGGCACTAGGATTTGAACCTGGGACCTCTTGATCTGCAGTCAAATGCTCTACCACTGAGCTATACCCCCTATATAAAGCCCAAGTTATTTTGAAACGAGGAGAACGTGTAGAGATAATACCTGACTACAAATTCTTCATAAGACTTGAAATCTTCTTCTAAAGCATTGAAAATGCTGCCATTGTCAATGTAAAGCACAGGGGGCACTAGGATTTGAACCTGGGACCTCTTGATCTGCAGTCAAATGCTCTACCACTGAGCTATACCCCCTATATAAAGCCCAAGTTATTTTGAAACGAGGAGAACGTGTAGAGATAATACCTGACTACAAATTCTTCATAAGACTTGAAATCTTCTTCTAAAGCATTGAAAATGCTGCCATTGTCAATGTAAAGCACAGGGGGCACTAGGATTTGAACCTGGGACCTCTTGATCTGCAGTCAAATGCTCTACCACTGAGCTATACCCCCTGTGTGTAACTGAAGTCACACTGAAACGTGTAGAAGGTGTAGAGATAATACCTGACTACAAATTCTTCCAAGACTGTCGTTTGAAATCTTCTTCTAAAGCATTGAAAATGCTGCCATTGTCAATGTACAGCACAGGGGGCACTAGGATTTGAACCTGGGACCTCTTGATCTGCAGTCAAATGCTCTACCACTGAGCTATACCCCCTATGTGAAGTTGAAGTCACACTGAAACGTGTAGAAGGTGTAGATATAATACCTGACTACAAATTCTTCCAAGACTGTCGTTTGAAATCTTCTTCTAAAGATTTGAAAATGCTGCCGTTGTCAATGTACAGCACAGGGGGCACTAGGATTTGAACCTGGGACCTCTTGATCTGCAGTCAAATGCTCTACCACTGAGCTATACCCCCTATGTGAAGTAGGAGTCACACTGAAACGTGTAGAAGGTGTAGATATAATACCTGACTACAAATTCTTCCAAGACTGTCGTTTGAAATCTTCTTCTAAAGCTTTGAAAATGCTGCCGTTGTCAATGTACAGCACAGGGGGCACTAGGATTTGAACCTGGGACCTCTTGATCTGCAGTCAAATGCTCTACCACTGAGCTATACCCCCTATGTGAAGTAGGAGTCACACTGAAACGTGTAGAAGGTGTAGATATAATACCTGACTACAAATTCTTCCAAGACTGTCGTTTGAAATCTTCTTCCAAAGCTTTGAAAATGCTGCCATTGTCAATGTACAGCAAAGGGGGCACTAGGATTTGAACCTGGGACCTCTTGATCTGCAGTCAAATGCTCTACCACTGAGCTATACCCCCTATATAAAGTCCAAGTTATTATGAAACTAAGAGAACGTGTAGAGATAATACCTGACTACAAATTCTTCATAAGACTTGAAATCTTCTTCTAAAGCATTGAAAATGCTGCCATTGTCAATGTACAGCACAGGGGGCACTAGGATTTGAACCTGGGACCTCTTGATCTGCAGTCAAATGCTCTACCACTGAGCTATACCCCCTATATAAAGCCCAAGTTATTTTGAAACGAGGAGAACGTGTAGAGATAATACCTGACTACAAATTCTTCATAAGACTTGAAATCTTCTTCTAAAGCATTGAAAATGCTGCCATTGTCAATGTAAAGCACAGGGGGCACTAGGATTTGAACCTGGGACCTCTTGATCTGCAGTCAAATGCTCTACCACTGAGCTATACCCCCTATGTGAAGTTGAAGTCACACTGAAACGTGTAGAAGGTGTAGAGATAATACCTGACTACAAATTCTTCCAAGACTGTCGTTTGAAATCTTCTTCTAAAGCATTGAAAATGCTGCCATTGTCAATGTACAGCACAGGGGGCACTAGGATTTGAACCTGGGACCTCTTGATCTGCAGTCAAATGCTCTACCACTGAGCTATACCCCCTATGTGAAGTTGAAGTCACACTGAAACGTGTAGAAGGTGTAGAGATAATACCTGACTACAAATTCTTCCAAGACTGTCGTTTGAAATCTTCTTCTAAAGCATTGAAAATGCTGCCATTGTCAATGTACAGCACAGGGGGCACTAGGATTTGAACCTGGGACCTCTTGATCTGCAGTCAAATGCTCTACCACTGAGCTATACCCCCTATATAAAGCCCAAGTTATTTTGAAACGAGGAGAACGTGTAGAGATAATACCTGACTACAAATTCTTCATAAGACTTGAAATCTTCTTCTAAAGCATTGAAAATGCTGCCATTGTCAATGTAAAGCACAGGGGGCACTAGGATTTGAACCTGGGACCTCTTGATCTGCAGTCAAATGCTCTACCACTGAGCTATACCCCCTATGTGAAGTTGAAGTCACACTGAAACGTGTAGAAGGTGTAGAGATAATACCTGACTACAAATTCTTCCAAGACTGTCGTTTGAAATCTTCTTCTAAAGCATTGAAAATGCTGCCATTGTCAATGTACAGCACAGGGGGCACTAGGATTTGAACCTGGGACCTCTTGATCTGCAGTCAAATGCTCTACCACTGAGCTATACCCCCTATGTGAAGTTGAAGTCACACTGAAACGTGTAGAAGGTGTAGAGATAATACCTGACTACAAATTCTTCCAAGACTGTCGTTTGAAATCTTCTTCTAAAGCATTGAAAATGCTGCCATTGTCAATGTACAGCACAGGGGGCACTAGGATTTGAACCTGGGACCTCTTGATCTGCAGTCAAATGCTCTACCACTGAGCTATACCCCCTATATAAAGCCCAAGTTATTTTGAAACGAGGAGAACGTGTAGAGATAATACCTGACTACAAATTCTTCATAAGACTTGAAATCTTCTTCTAAAGCATTGAAAATGCTGCCATTGTCAATGTAAAGCACAGGGGGCACTAGGATTTGAACCTGGGACCTCTTGATCTGCAGTCAAATGCTCTACCACTGAGCTATACCCCCTATGTGAAGTTGAAGTCACACTGAAACGTGTAGAAGGTGTAGAGATAATACCTGACTACAAATTCTTCCAAGACTGTCGTTTGAAATCTTCTTCTAAAGCATTGAAAATGCTGCCATTGTCAATGTACAGCACAGGGGGCACTAGGATTTGAACCTGGGACCTCTTGATCTGCAGTCAAATGCTCTACCACTGAGCTATACCCCCTATGTGAAGTTGAAGTCACACTGAAACGTGTAGAAGGTGTAGAGATAATACCTGACTACAAATTCTTCCAAGACTGTCGTTTGAAATATTCTTCTAAAGCATTGAAAATGCTGCCATTGTCAATGTACAGCACAGGGGGCACTAGGATTTGAACCTGGGACCTCTTGATCTGCAGTCAAATGCTCTACCACTGAGCTATACCCCCTATACAAAGTCCAAGTTATTTTGAAACGAGCAGGACGTGTAGAGATAATACCTGACTACAAATTCTTCCAAGACTGTCGTTTGAAATCTTCTTCTAAAGCATTGAAAATGCTGCCATTGTCAATGTACAGCACAGGGGGCACTAGGATGTGAACCTGGGACCTCTTGATCTGCAGTCAAATGCTCTACCACTGAGCTATACTCCCTATGTGAAGTCCAAGTTACACTGAAACGTGGAGAAGGTGTAGAGGTCCAAGCTCTATGTCCACATACATATAAAAGGAAGAAACAGCTCCCAGTAACACTTACAGTCAACCACAAGCACCGGTGTCTGATCTGAAGCCTTTTATCTTCCTACGTGTTTTTTTTTTAACTTATGAAATAAAATGTCATCTGATTAGAGACTTTGAAATGGTCTTTCCGATTCCCGAAAGCAACACATCAATAAAACCACACTTTAAACCCCTTACATTTTGGATATCAAACCTTTCAGAACCTCAGCAATTCATCACATAAAACTGTAATTGCTTCTGAAACAATTTGACCTGGTGAAATTGTTGCTAGGAGATAGACTACCAATGCCAGAATCCTAGTAAATATTAAACCTAACTGCACTGCAAATCCCCTGTCGGCAGCTCTCTGCCTGTTGACAGCTAATTGAAATGCACATATCCGGTCTCAAAAAAGAAAGAAAAGTTTTGCTGTTTAATCCATCTGAACATCTGTTTGGGATCTGTTCTTATTTTGCTCATTTGATTATTTTGTCTTCCCAGATCTGAGTTTCTGTAAGGGTAACTACTGCTTTAAAAGAATATGCTTGCCAACATGGGTTGTCAACCTTATGCAGCATTCATAAATCACTCACCATGGGGAAATCAAACGTCGCTGTTATCCTTTACTGTATCATACAAAGTTTTCTTTAAACACAATAAAAAAAGAGTGAGGAAAATAATAGTGGAAGGAAATGTAAACGCAGCAGTATAAACCAGTTGCAACAATGGCCTTTCATATTCAGAGTCTTTACACATCTGTCATAGCGTGTCAAACCTTCTATTAGTAGCGGATCCTTGAGGCACAGAGTGTCATAATGCCCTGCAATTTCTCCTATCCGTTTCTAATCTTATCTAATGAAATTGTCATTTGACACTGCTTGGTGCAAGAGACAGGCTATAATTGCATGGATATATTCGCAACCCCCAGAGACCCATCCATCAGATAATCTTATTGTTCATAGAAAGAGATGTGCAGTTAGCTGTGTTGTAATTTTCCCCTAGATGTGAAGTCTACTGTTATTTGGGTTGTGTTACTGTTATTTGTTTTTTTTTTGCATTGCAAGAAGGCCGTAGAGGAAAAATAGCTTCATTGCAAACCCAAGTTGTAAAACCTTCACGAATAATTCTGTTTCTGAGTTCAAAAGGTAAATCAGTCCACTGTTACTGCTCTAACCATTAGCAAGGACCGAAAACTGCTCTTTATCAATACAGTATGGTCCCACTATAGCCATGTCCTGCTCTGGAACTTCAGAATTTATGTTCCACAGGGGGAACCTAGGCTAACAGACGCTTCACATGTGTCTCCACACCACTCTCCTGTTTTTGTGTTTAAAGGCATTCTGAACTGATTTTGGGGATATCGTAAAGCAAATGATAAATTTGTACCCCTGTCAAGTTGCGTTGCGTGCTGAAGATTTCCTCCAGGAATCATGCAAGAACGTCATATTTCAACTGATTGCTACTCCCCCCACGTTGATGGCAAAATACATTACATCATTAAGGTATTACAGGAAATAACTTAGCCTTTGTTGCTGCTATTGTCTTGACGTTTAACAGCCTGTTTGATGTAATAAAGATCTATGTGGAGAAACAGACATTGAACATGTGTCTCCTATGTAGGGCTTTAGCTCCACTCACAAGTATTCATATTCACATTCTCCTCTCTGTTAGCCAACCTCTGTTGTTCATACCCAAAGGGAGTCAGATGGCTAAGCGGTTAGGGAATCGGGCTACTGATCAGAAGGTTGCGGGTTTGATTCCCTGGCTGTGAAAAAATTAAGTTGTGTCCTTGGGCAAGGCACTTCACCCTACTTGCCTCGGGGGGAATGTCCCTGTACTTACAGTAAGTCGCTCTTGATAAGAGCTCCTGAATAAAGGGTGATAGTTAATTTCAGATTTTTTCTCCTTCTGTTCTTTCTTTTCTGCCTTTTTTGACCTCCTTCTGTATACATACAGTAAATACAATATATACTTACGTATACTTTTTCAGGCATAGTTGCATTTTAAAAGCATTCATCATAATCATCAGTTCCTCACATTCTCCTTTTTACCATCACCTGATATAAAGCTCCTTCTTAAAAACATTCATGATCACATATCCAACTCTAATCCTATAAATTAATGAGTGATTCATTTTAATACCCTTAGATGTGCAAACAGCACCACACCCTAAACGCTACTGATACATAGCTGTTATAAGCAGCATTCTGGTCTTGCTGTCGGACTGCATGGCGTGAGAAATGTGGATTGGAGGTTCAAAGAAGGAGGGAGGGAGGGCTACTGCCACCCCTCTTCCCCACAGGCAGGGAGGGTAATCCCCCGGCCAGGGGCAATAAAACTCAGATTTCTACTGTACCTGCCAGCCGACGTTCTTACTATATCTGAAACATTGAGAGCATGAAATTGTCGAGGAGCCATATCAAAGCCTCTGGCCGTTCATTATGACATCAGAGCTTTCTGAAGTCAACAGGCATGAAGGCACATTGGAGCGGCGGGTGGGTTCACAGCCTTGAAGGGGATCCTTCAGCATTATGGGGAGAGAGGGGGGGCAAGGGTAGGGTGTGAAGGGGTGCTAGAGGGGGCAGGGGTAGGAGGGAAGAGGGCAGGGTGCGGAGGTGGAGGGGTAGGAGGGAAGGGATAGGGTGTGGAGGGGTGCTGGAGGGGGCAGGGGTAGGAGAGGGGGTAGGGTAGGGTGGGAGAGAGGAAGGCAGGGGTAGGGTGCGGATGGGAGGGTGGGTGGGCTGGAGGGGGTGGCGGGGGGTGGGGTAGGGCAAGGAGGGAGAGAGGTGGACAGGGGTAGGGTAGGGTGTAGAGTGGGAGGGAGGAAGGCGTGGGTAGGGTAGTGGGTAGGGTAGAATTAAAACCTTTATTGCCCAGAGGGGAATTTGTTCTGCACTTAAAAACAGAGATACATTCAACACTGCAGACAGTTGACATAACACAATTATCAAAAAGCACAGCGAGACAATAAATGCAAGAATAAAATAATACAAAGATACAACTGAAGGCATCGCAGGAATAACTTAAGAATGTCAGCAGGTCCAGTACAATGTAAAGTGCAGAGTGCAAGAAACGATAAAAAACATTATCTGATTTGATTGATCAGCTGAATACTTCTTGGGACAAAGGATGTGATGCCTCTGTTGGTCCTCATCCGTGGCATCATGTACCTGCGTCCTGAAGGTAAAAGTTACATCAAACTGGACATAACATTAATACATTTACGAGCATGATAACCAAAAGGTCAACGTACTTCGGTGTGCTTCACTAAGTGGCAATGCCAATAAGATTGCTCCAGACAGATCAAACACACTGTGTTGTGGTCTGGGATGTGTCGACAGGAAAAATCTTCATGAGTAAGGCCCTGATTTAGGTCTTAACCAATGCGATGGCTCATTTGAAATGCACAGAACCCCTTTCATGAGCTATTGGTTCAAGACGCATTAATCACACACTGTCAATAATAAATTGTTTTTCTATTTCAAAGTCTAGCTCCTCCATAGTAGTATTAGTATTACTAACAGTAGGTTAAATGTTGGGTATTTATCAAATGTATAACTCCAATATACGCCAAACAAGAAACCAACCAACTAATTAAACATGTTTGGTTATAATCACTTTTCTTTAGTAATCTGTGTAAATATGGTCTTGAGTTTAATACAGTTATTTGGTTGAGTATGCAGTACACGATGGCACATATGTTTCTTGACAAATACAGAAATGTATAAGTGCACTGCATCAAAGCAGAACAAACTGTTTCTGCAGTTGGTTAAATTGAGTGAAAACACATGTTAGTAATCTACATTGCTTCCACAACTGTTTAAAAGGAAATATTGAGACATTTAAAACCAGGATCAAATCCAGAGTGGAATTCGCTTTAATTGCTCTCCTTGGTAGTAGATACACATCTGAACATTTGACCTTACTCAACGCCAGTCCTGCTTTCACTACACACTCACACCCCTTGTCAAGTTGCTATTGATCAGTGAGACTAATGAAACACAATAATTATGAATGATAACGATGACTAAGCATGCCTTCCAGAGAGTAGGACTGAGCCAAATTCCGGATGTTTCTGTGGTCTCTGCACAACACATATACCACATCAGAAAACTAAAATGAGATTCCCGATAATGGATGGTTGCTGCAGGGACGGGAATGTTGACCCAACGCTGCTCTGTCTTCCCAAATCTCCATGTAACTACCACAGCTGCCCTGTCAGTCACCTGAGAAAACTTTTGCTTTTTAATCAAACAAACCAAAAACTAGGCTCCTCTGTCCTAACCTGACAAATTGATTTGGATTCCCTTCTGACAAGTTTCTCCTCCAACATTCCCTACAGTACTCCCAGGCCCAAATCACGTAGACGCAAATAAGCAGCCAGGAAATAAAGGCAATAACCAGAGGTTAAATAAAGCCCCATGTAAAATAAAACGAATATACTAGAAAAAGACTAGAGTTTTTAGGGGAAACAACATGTTAATGTAGATTTAAATCATTTAAATGTCAGCAATCTAAAGTCGACTTATTGTTCCTTGGAGGTATTAGCTACATCTGCAGTCGATGCTTCCAGAATCATAAAACATCTGAACAGTTACTTTCGATGAAACGCCCGCACTCGTTTATGTTGAATACTGTATGTCAGACTACCCAAAACTGTTACCTACAGATACTTTAAATAATAATGAATGATAAAAAATTTTCAAAATCAGGGTAAATAACCTAAGAATGAAGCAAGAGCTATAGAAGCAAGGTAGCACATCAACTTTCTAAACTGTAATCTACACAGTCAGGCAGCCAGAGCACACTACAAGAGAGTCATTTGGGAGACATTTTGCTGTCACTAAGATATGGACTCTTTATCAAATTGTGTCGGACAAACACATCTCGCATTCCGTTTTTCGTGCTTCCCAGACTCCCTTGGGGACAAGTCTTGATGTCCTATCTGCCTGCCTGAATGATGATATCTAAATCTCAGCACAGCTGCTCTGCCAAAAACAATGAGAGAGTCACAGAGAGGGGATCAGGAGGGGTACAGACATGCTCGGACACTCTCGGGACTTCCTCCAAGCCCGTTCAGGAAGACCATGTGGCATGCTGGTAGCTGTGATCTCCAGGAAGTCTCGTGTGCATGTTCTTCTGGGATCTGGGATACTTTATGATCATGCTTGGTTTTATGTTGTTGTGTTTGTGAGCTTGTGATAAATAAATAAAAATTACAGTCACGTCATCACACTCTGAGGATCATCGTTTGAGTTTATGTCAGGGAATGTGTCTGGGTTAATAAAAAAAACACTTACATAATGAGCTCATGCATCAGTTCTGAAACTATCACATATACACATTTTACCCAAAGTAACATACAAATAGGGGTATTGCCAAATATACTAGTGTAGTGGCAGAAGTATTAGTCCAATTAACTTCTGGTCCCCTGAAACAAGGTGATGTCCAAGTCATGGTGTAAAAGGGGATGACCGGCTTGTAGAGATGAGAAGCCAAACTCCCCTGAAAGGCTAATTAACATGGGTGAGGAGAGAGCAGAGCTTATCTTTACCCCCTGCAGAGCGACACTCGTTCATTTGTCAGTTGCTCGTAGTCAAAGGCAGGAAGTTCCTCCTATTTCTTTTTTGTTGACCCCCCCCCCCCCCCTCTTCACACACACACAGTCACCCACACACACACAGTCAACACGCCACAAGCAGACTCACTTTCTTCTTTCCTCCTGGACTTAATTGATTATTTTATTTTACTTTTCACTGCAACTCACTTTCAGGAGCGAGACTTTTTTTCCCTATCAAACTCAATTCTTTTTTCTTCCAAAATGACTAAAGCACCAAGAAACCCACCCATTATATGAAGGTTTGTGAAGCCTCACCTAACGGTGCATAACCCTGACCTTAAAGATTTGAATGTGCATATTCTTCAAACTTAAAACAGACGATAATAAATCACTATACTTACTAAATCATCCAGGCTTGGTTGCCAGTCTCATTGCCTCTCTTTCACACAACACCCATGCACACTCTCTGTTCATTTTTAATGGGAAATATGAGATACTTTTGAGTCCAGAGCTTAGACTGTCACATCACATGACGCGCTGCAACTAATGCAGCCGACAAATGGGCATATCACAGATCCCAGTTTCATGGACAATCGTTCCATGGAAACAGGTGGCAGCCGCTGCATGGCCAGATGTCCTGCTACAGCCGTGCTAAAATGTGTCTGTCGCAGTACAACAGAGAACAATGCGTGACGAAGACCGAAGGTGGTCCGCCTTGTGTTTAATCCCCAGGAGTAGACGGTTGGGGGGTGCTCTGGTTGTGGGTATTGGCAGCGAGGGCGGAGAAAATACATCAGTACCCCTCCTGCGAAAATCATTCCCGCGTCCACTTTGAGGAAATGGACGCTTTTCAACACGAGGGCAGCCATCCCAAATATTCCAGAGCAACATGCGCGCAGTGCCAGGAAATTCTCCAAGTCCCGCATTTACTTTGTTCGAAATTCTCAGCTTGTTAATGCCACTGTCCGAAACCTGCTACGGACATGTGCTGGTGCTGTATAAATAGACTGAGGCATTACCGGGCCCACGGTAGTAAGGTTATGGACCCACGCCAACCTCCGGTAAAAGCTGTCACCAGATGGCACGAGATCAAGCCACAGACAACCACACAGTTGAGCTAAATTAGCACTAACACCTTTGTCCCATGTAATATAGCTAACTTTAGAGTAATCTTTGTAGCCCTGAGCAGAACAGTTGTCATGTTGTTGGATATTTTCTCACAAGCAGTCCGGGACTTAAAATCTCAACATGAGCAAACATTTCTTGACGCCATTGATGTGAAAAGGAGATTATTTGACAAACAACAATGGGCCACCAAAAGTGGTTGTTGTGTGATGACAGTAAAATTGATTACCGAAGACTACGTTAGCAGGGTTCGGTGTGAAGTGCTCCTGATGTTTTGGTAAGCTCATAGGGAGTTCCTGAAATTCATGTCATTGTTTGTGATAGATCTAAAGGGCCTGTGTTTAATAGCTCACACCCTGGCATGCGTCACTAGAACAAATCATTCTCTCTCTACTGGCCACGTCTATTTGTAAAGACATGCTTGTATATTCTTTCAGGTGCACAGGTGCAACACAGAAATATTGTCCTTGTGATGAAACAGATGCTAACATGGTGCATAGACAACGTATCATGAATGCATTGGCAGGACACAGGAACAAACCATTGTCAGTTCCATCTATGTCCATCACCGAAGCCCATCTCAGATTTTTGGGAACACTTGATAAGTACATAAGCTTTGTTTTAGTTCATTAAACTTCCACATCCCCCTGTTTTGTACATTGCTTTGGATAAAAACATCTGCTAAGTGAAAACGTGATATTGTTATTAACCTCACTGAATGGCTTCTGCAGACCTTATTTGGACGTGTGTTGTCTTCTCAGATGGTTTAGCTTGGTTAAGGGCATAGCTGCTGATCCCATTTATACTTGAATCCCCTTGTGACAGTGCTTGTAAAAAGGGGCTTTACGGATTAAATAGGATTAGGTTTTTAATTTAATGTCATACTATTTTGAATCAGAGATATCACTATGAGATGCCATGCAGGAGATACCAATACGTGATACCATTCTATAGGAAAAATATCAGTATGTGATACCATGCAATCGGAGAGATATGATCGTTAGCTCCCGGATGGATCCTGTTTCCCAGGAACGTTCCAGCACTCTCTGTGGGGTTCCTACTGCCACAGTTGCCCAATCAGTCACCGAGGATTGTTTTTACTGTTTGATACCATGGCAACCCACGTTGGAAACAAACACACGCACAGCATTCAGTGAAATACTCTCTGTTAGCGCAATTAAAAATGTGGCTGCTATAACTGTACGAAGCAAGATAACTGGTTGTTCATAGATTTGATTCATTCTTCATGTTTCCATTGGGACTAGGTTCAGGTTCAGGTGAATCCAGAGTATTTAAAGAAAGTAATTCTCATCATGCAGTATAATATAATACAATGGAATACATAATATGAGACAACAACAATAGTATTATGCAACATTTTAATGTCATGGTATATAATCACATAATCACTGCAATAACCTAACAAACAAAACATGCACATTTCTGAAAATAAAAAAGAGTGCAAATGTGTGATCTTAACCCTCGTGCTGCCTTCGGGTCACATGACCCAAAGGTTCATAACGAACCATCATTGTGTTTACCCAATTTTACCCAATACAAAAACAAATAAAAATTATTTTCTTTTAACCATTCCAATGTGGGGGGTCTGAGACAGCCCGACAGTTAAAAGAAAATGCTTCACTTTGTTTTTGTATGAGGTAAATTTGTCGCAATACGACGGTGGGTCACAATGACCGATGGGTCAGAATGACCCGAAGATAACACAAGGGTTAAATGGCTTTAATGGGACTGGGTGGCATTGCACCGAATTCCAGAGTCAGGCAAATATCAAAACCCATAATGCAGTATGAACTCAGATCACCAGGAGGATCAAGTCTCCATGAAACTTATTTCAGTCAGCAGGGGTCAGGGGTCAGTGTGGTGTTCCTCATGGCGAACACCCCGGGCTCTCCATCCACTGGTGAGACGAGAGGTGCTCCCTTCATTGTTACATGGCATTTAATTCATCTAGCAGATGCTTTGAATCCAAAGTGACATACAAATAGTGCTTGTAGTTAAGCGCAGCAGAAACATCAAGCATCAGAAGTGTGTCGTTTTAATAGTGTTTGAGCGATTGGTAGAGCCTGTGGAAGCTGGAATAGAGAGAGGTGTGACTTCTCAGAGACTGGAAAGAGGCACTGGGAAGTGCATGGAAAGGTACTATGTTTATAACTGCTTGGTGACAGGAACCTAATCTATCAGAGGTGACAATTTCCACCCTCCTTCACCCTCCTCGGGGCTGAGGAGAGACGACCCCGTGCCTGAAGCGACCAGGCGAGAGCCTTGATCTCACACTTGCAGACCTCGTCAGGGAAGGGAAGTCAAAAGACGAGGAATTCCAAACAATCGGCACAACTGTCAAAACATTCCATCATGGTTTTACAAGGTGTAACAATGACGAAACAGAATGCCCCCCCTCCAAGCTTGTGTATTTAGCGGAAACCGGGACATTACCATATGCATTAGCTGTGAGCAACACCTCAAGTCAAATCTCATGAAGTGTTGTGAGGCCTTGTAAACATTAACTACACGGTTGAGATGCATTCTTTAAGCACTATGGCGTGTGGGGAAACAGATACAGCTGTAATGCCTTTGAATAAATATATTTATATACTGTATATTGGTTGGAGCGATTAACACTTGACAGTCACTGGCCTGTGTATGTGATACTGTGAGGAAGGGATAGCACAATGTCTTGAGTTTCCACGATGGAACATCGTAAATAAAACGACGTGGGCGAAAAGTAAAACGCTGACATAAATTAGGGGACCCAACACAGATGCTATACATTTTCCGACCTCAAGGTGTCAACCATAAACAAATGGGCTGTCCCTTTCTCACTCAAGTCTCTGAGTACAGCTGTTTCTGCCTCTTCCATAAGTGAGATATACTCATAAGACAGCCAGTGTGCTGTCTTAAACCCGTGAAAATGTGCTGCAGGGAGTGAATTCCTCACCGTCAGAGGAGCTGTCAGTGGGAGAGAATGCTCCAGTCATTCCCACCTTAAGATACAGCTCGCCCAGAAATTCCTTGTTTTGAGGAGCCACACTTTCCCACAGGAAGAAGGCTCCTGCGTCTAATAAGCAGACAACACTGTGGTCACTGACCACAGCTATGGAGGCTGATAAGATTATTAAAAAGCTTATCATAGAAGAAAATAAATCTAGTAAAATAGTACAGTCATGTATTAGTATTATACAGAATATAATTTACAATATGCTATGTTACAATAGCATAGTCATGTATTACGTTTACTTTATTTAGCAGACGCTCTTATCCAGAGCGACTTACAGTAAGTACAGGGACATTCCCCCCGAGGCAAGTAGGGTGAAGTGCCTTGCCCAAGGACACAACATAATTTTCCACTGCTGGGAATCAAACCAGCAACCTTCTGATTACTAACCCGATTCCCTAACCGCTCAGCCACCAGACTCCCTATTAGTATTAGTATTATACAGAATATAATGTACAATATGCTATGTTTACTATAGCATAAACCTATAATTAATGCATATTGTATCAGTTTTTATTTTATTTAACATATACTGTAATTAATGCATATAATATGTTTATGAACCAGTATTAAACTTAAGGTTTTATCACATACATATTTGTTGTACTTTGTGCTTATAATTTATTACATGCACTTTTTTGTGGGCAAAAATCCATTAGACTCCTTTGCCATAACTAGGACTATTTGATGATCAGATTGCAACAACAAAAATCAGACATGCCACCACATTCACAAAAAAACTCTGAAACATAGTTACTGATTTAGGAACGGTGTGATTCACAACAAAGCTGTCACCAACACACCCAAAACAGGGTTTTTCCCGGTGAGAAGAAGTGGATGCAGATATGAAACATTACTAAAGCTGTCTAATAAGGCCACGCATCAAGAAGCTTCTACGAAGTAACAGATATCCACTGCCCGGACCCCCCCCCCCCCCCCCCCCCCATACAATAAGGCAACAAGCCTGGGGTAGATTTCATATTCGTGGCAGGACATACTGCCAGCCTATTTTTACTGTCCTGATCTCAGGGAGGGCTGGACACCATCCAGAAGGGCTAAAGTAATATCCAGTGCTAAGGCTGCCTATTTCTCTACCCCCTGCTGGGAATACACATTTAGAATTCCCTTCCCAACCTGGTCTGCAGAATGCACAACCATGCACAGGTGAGCTTCATGCTGACCCATTATTACTGGTACTGCTTAACCCCCCACTGCACCCTACAGGTATCTTGAACCATCCAGCACCAGGCCTCTTCTCATTGGAGCCCCCCCCGCCCCTCCCATTAGCTACCCTGGATACCTGCTTGGGAGGGGTGAGCCGTCTCCACTCCAGACTGAAACAGAAGAAGAAGAAGGAGGAGGAGGAGGAGAAGAAGAGCATCGCGAATCGAAACGACGGAAAAGAAAGTGGAGCGCTTCGACACGTCTCCAGAAGTATCCTGTGGATTTACGACAGCGGGTTTGCTATTTTATCCCTCTCCCATGGAGATAAGGGCCGGTTTTCTGCAAAGCTGCAGGGGGTTGGGGGGTAGTTAAAGGACACACTCAGCTGCTAGATTAACTCATCAACGCTGCATTGCCGGGTGTCAACAGAAATGTTTCACACACAAGACCGACAAGGAATGAATACCATTTGGAGGTCACAAGTGGCGGCCCCTCGGTCCTCCAGGCCTTTTAAATGTTAGTGTCTGCCTTTCAAGAGCAAGGATGTAACCTCTAAACCTTTGAGAGGAAAAGAGATACGTGTTGGACACCAGCACTTCATGTCTCCATTTCAACTGCTCATTATGGCCAGGAGTTATCAAGTTCATGTTAGATTTAGTGCGATTCAGGTTTCATTTTATTGCGTATTCCAGAGTTGTATTGCCAGTATCTATTCTTAATTGATGCATTCCATGCACATTTTCGAGTACGATTACATTTCTTTTTGTTTCTGGGTTGACATAAAGGTTCTAAACATTCTGTGTCTAAGTGAGACAATCCGTAAACCGTCCTCTGCAAGGAACTCAAGTGATGCACACTCTAATTATGCAACGAAGAAACACCTGGCGTCTTGAAAACGCAGCTGCAGCAATCTCGGCTTTCTGTTTCAGCAAGACGAGGCCTGGTTTCCATCCCTTCTTTAGGTTACACTTGAGGAACACCTTTAAAAACAACTGACATCTAGAGAGGAAGAGTTAAATATGTAGCCTCGCTGCTAATGTTGGGACACACCAACCTACCAGGTCACCAGAAACAAATGAAATATTATTTGTTCAGTATTTTTTACAAGCAGTGTCACAGAGGGCTTCACATACGCCCATAGAACTGAACCTAAACCAACTTAAACCCTCGAGGAATACAAGGGAAAAACTCCCAGGAAAGCTCTTAGAGAAACAATGGAAGAAATCTGGTGAGGAGAAATTCAGCGCAGGGTCCCCTCCTCCAGGAATGGTCAGTGACCCCTCCTCCTGAAAACAGTGGGTCTCCCACACTGGAGCCTGTCTGTGTACAGGCCGTTCATGGGAACAGACAGTGTATGGCAGCATCTAAATCAGTCTCTCAGCATAAGCTGCGTGTACAATCTTCAATACACTGTTGCTCATCGAACTTTCAGAGAAAAAGAACATCTTCAAGCTCTGTTGTGGTGACCTGACAAGCCCTGACATTGTCACATTATATTGCAGTCATTTAACAGATGCTTTTATCCAAAGCAACATACAAAGGGTGAAGGAAGACAGTACAGCCATGTGTTTAGAAGTGCACACAAAAGTCTGTGACAGCACTTTCACAGAGATATGTGTTCTACATCCTGGGGTTAGTGTATCTGGTGAAAGAACCACTCAGCCTGCTCTTTGGGTTCGAGACTGGACCCCCGCCAACCCCTCTGCCCTCCTCAAGTACCACGGATTGCCAGGCCTTTGCACTTGGCTGGCAGTAAAGCTTTCATAACTGCTCAGGGAGGGTCAATGTTTTCTCACTAAAGCTGCATTATGTTGGGCTGCTGATTCCTTCTTGTTGACTGTGTTTGCTTTAGATTTGAAGCAGATCAAACGCGTTGCTCCACTAAGCTGTGACTGTGTGCGATGCTGCCAGCCTGACAGCTTGAGTACATGTTAGTGGCCATTCAGCAAATCACATTCGTCATCCAGATATCTCCCCAAGAGAGATCGCCACGTGATCGCACTGCTCTTCTCCCTCACTGTTGTTCAGAGATTCTCTCACTACTTCACGGTCAACGTTGGTCGGACGCTAAAAGCGTTTTTGGAGCACATGGGGCCGGGGCAGAGGTAACGGGTGGGGAACACATGCCGGGGCATTTCTACCATTCCAGTCCGCCGACACGGACCGTGCGAGTGGACCCTGACAGTGTTTTTAGTGTTGGGTTCCGGGTGGCGTTTGGTGTTTGGGCGTGTGGGGTTAAGGGGCGAATGGCAGCGTTGGGCCTGTCAGCCACCCCTCCTCTCCCCCCCCCCCCCCATCCCGATAGGTCCCGGGGGCTGGCGCCAGGCTAGCCCAGAGCAGCCGCGGCAGAAAATAGCCCCTTCCACAGTTGCTGTGCAGGGGAGAGTGACAGGGAGAGCATCTCACACAGGGGGATCCAGTTTCAGCGGCTGTCATCAGAGACCAGTCATTACTTCTGGGCTAATTATCTGGGGCCGCATGTAAACAAACAGGCTGCCACAGCAAGGACTACTTTGTGTTCACAGCTCCAGGTCGCAGTATGGTCCTCTTTAGCCTTTGGCGTTAGCATGACTTGGGGATACCGGGGTGCTCACAGGCTTGTGTTTGATGGTTGATGAGGAAAGAGGGTAGCTAAAGCTATGTTTCCAACGCAGGAGCGTTGCCTAGGAACTTTCCCTCGTTTCTCACTGCATTTCCACTGTTGGAACCAGGCTCTGTAGGAATCAATATGCCCCTGCTCGAGGGATAGTACTTAAAAAGAAATACAGAAACTATGGGGGTGGGGCTAGGAGCTGTATATATATATATATATAGCTTGACAGCCCTTAAGATCTGTCAAGAGTCATCATGTTTAAGTTGTCAGTAGTGGTGATGTACTCCACATAGTATAATTTAACGATTTAGCTTCACTATCATAGAGGATGGCTTAATTTCACCGAGTGCAGATTTATAAGGATCCATAAAAAATCTTCCCTGGACCATGTCACTAATAACCCTCTCTCTTTCCCTCGTCCAAGCAACATTCTCCTGTCTTCAGACCTGTTGCGTTGCAGACTCAAGATTCATTCACACACTTGCCATGGCATACCTGCCATACAATACTATAACTGTATACTATGAGGGCAGTTACACAATACCTGCAAACTACAACCACAACTATACTATATACTGTATATTCATACTACAACCATTGCTGGGGCGGTGAAATATTTTGTATGTGGGAATGACTTACTTAAACAGTTGTGAATGCAATGAGAAAATACAAACTATGGAGTTTAAAAACTTTTATTTTGAACATGTTGTTTTCAGCGCTGCATGTTGTCAGGTTGGTTTCTGAGGTGTTATTGAATAAAGAATGCCGTAATAGAGATGCAGAGAGACGCTAACCACTGCATGGATACTGTCAATTACCCTGTCTGGGGTAGATGGGCTGTCACCACTAACTGTACGTTATTAATTGCCCTCGTGCCCACTGCACTGTACTCTGAGATGTTAAGAATGACCAAGTCCTGCCGCTGAAATATTTATGTATGCCTTGTAAACCAAATTAAGCCATCCCCAGGACGAAGCTAAGCAGCTCATCTGCAGGGCTGGGCCTTGTTGCAAGGGCAGGAGTCACCAACAGATCTGACTGGATTACACTACCAAGCAGGAGACTGACGTTTCTAATAGAAGAGGAGTGCTCAGCTGAATACTGATTTAGCCATGCCATAAGCCATGTAACTTTGATGACTGACAGAAATGCGATAGGTAATTAATGTTTGAGAACAACCATCCTCATCCCCTACAATCCCTATTAAGGGTTTGCGCATTCCCCCATTAGCTAATTGAGTTATCCACGGTGCTTTGGTTTCAAACTTGAGAAGTGTCGCAGATCAGTCTGTTAGTTTAACTTTATCTTGGAGCGAGAAGCTTAGTCTGATATAATTATACCTCACGGGACAACGACCCCACTCAACCTCGCTTTTCTAACGCAGAGCGGCTCGAGTCCTCGCTGCAACCGTACAGTCTCCGATCCAGCTCCTACGTTCATTGTTTCTGTCCGACCCTAACTTTACTTCAACAGTTAATTGAATCCTACAGTCTGTGTGCCTTTCTAATATTGAGTGAGTGTTTCCCGAAGCCCCTTTGAAAGAAGGTCAATTAAAATTCCTGGGTTTTGCCACATGTCATCTGTAATGTGGAGGCAGTGAATATTGATGAGTGTCTTGTGGTCGCAATCAAACCGGGATCGGATTTCACTAGTTTGGCAGACGTGATGATGGACAGAGTCAGGAGATGCAAGCTATCGGACTTAATACACCTCATGACCTCTGTACATTTTGTTCAAAGGTCAACTGAGTAGCAAATACCCACAGCGCAAACACATAATTGAGAAAACGAAGTTCGTCATTCTCAAAACGACATAAAACGAAAATAAGAAAAAAAATGTCTGAATAAAAACAGTTGATGAAAATGCCATACAATTTGTTTTAAGTCTGAACATGATTTGATAGACCTCTCTCAGTGCAGGCCCCTCTCTCTTCCTTCATCCAAGACGTTCTCAACCGGTGTCAAGGCCTTATAAATCATCTGATATCAAAGAGCACATGTAACGCTTTCTACATTTCAACATATGTGGAATCAGACCGCGTCTGTCATCGGTGTGTGCCACTCTCAGGGATAGCGCTTCTAAGAGCGCGTTCCCAGTGTAATGCAGAACATATGCCATTGATTTGGGAAGTTTATACCTGCGGTCCCGTGATACCCCCAAACGAGGTGAGACAGACGTTGGCCTAACTGTGAAAGATTAGCAAAACTAAAATCAACAACACGGATAACTACCGCGCCGAGCTGAAATGCCATCTCCAAAATGCCAGACATCCCTAAGAGGTAATTTAAAACTGGTTAATGTGCTTGCAAGTTGAAGCTTAGCATGTAATCATATCGGTAGTGTTCTGTAATAAATTAAGGGTGGCCATAGTGACCACTGAAGGTTGAGTTTAAATCTCTTACAGTTGCATTTAGACTTTCACAACATCAAATACCCTGACCTAAAATCATGATAGGCCTGCCTCTTATGCATTTCAAGGAACATTAGCATACAGTTTATGAAAACGTTCTCCATATGTTGTTGCTCTTAAAGCACTATTGCAAAAAGGAAATAAGTGAATCACAGTCGACACACAACTACACTTAACCATCCGCTGCTCCTTTAAACTGTTGTTTACATTAAACAAGCAGAGATTTGGATCGTTTGAAAAAGCAAGACTTTTAACCGTGTCGGCCAGTGCCAAGAGGAGCTTATCCATCTTGCCATTTAAAAGTGTCTCACTGTCATCCAAGGTTTTAGGTTCCATAAGCAACTGATCCCGTCGCTGCCCGGCCCATATATCTCCCTTTGAAAGCAGACTGTTACAACCCCTGCTGTTTTGTGTTTAAGGCTGACCCTCCATCTTAGTTTTAACCTACATTTTAAATGACCGTCATAACTTCCCAAAATGGCTTGCAAGTCCACTGCTCTTTAGCAATTCATGAATCTCCATTTGCAGTGTAAGACCTAGGTGGTTTCAGATCCCACTAACCCCACCATCAACGTTTTGATCTCTGTCATTGTCCCATTGTCCCATCTTAGTTTCTAAATTCAGAATAGTTTCCATGCAGTTCCAAGCACAATCCCTGTCAAGATCTAAATATAAACACCAGAGGATCTACTCTGAAGAGAAACTTGTTGTATCCCATGGTCACACACCCAGGTTAAGTGTTGACTTTTATGCAGGGTTGGTGAATTTGAAGAATGATTATGGGACCATTTGTCATCACTCATTACGGCTTAGTTTCCATACGGGATAATCTCACCTTTGACCTCTTTGAAAATGAACCATCCTGGTATGCAATATCATCATATCCTTGTATGTTATACGTAGTCTACGATCATACAATCGTGAAGGGAATTTTACATTAATTGCCACACTGGTGATTGATGATTTATGACACGGTTGTCTGTGCAATGTTGTGAATGCAGGCAATACCTGCTGAGACAGGGAGATCGTCTCCACCATTAGCAAATACTCACCACATTCCCTGGCCATCACATGCTAGTTACAAAGCACTGCTATTCTGGGAAAGCTAGGCTCCATAGCTTCGAATGAAAGCTGTCTTAACATTCCCTGCTGTGAATGCTGTGTTCAAGCTGGCCGTGCATCAAGTCATAACCCAGGCAGTTTAATGGTGTCACAGGTCTCCTGTCTATTTTTTGTGAAAACTCAATCATTGCATTTCACTTAACATTTTAATCATTTACCACATACTTTTATATGGAAACTACAGTTTGATCAACAAAACATATAGTTTGAAAACAAAACTCTGTCATTTAGCAGACGCTCTTGTCCAGAGTGACTTACAGTAAGCACAGGGACATTCCCCCGAGGCAAGTAGGGTGAAATGCGTTGCCCAAGGACCCAACATACTTTTTGCATGGCCAGGAATCGAACCAGCAACCTTCTGATTAATAGCCCGATTCCCTAACCGCTCAGCCACCTGACTTGTATGTCAGGACAGATGTTGTAACCTGTCTGAGGTTTCCAGGAGCACCTTCAAGTGTTATGTTAGGAGCACCATATCAAATGGGCTTGAACAAACCAACACGCACATCTCTGTGAGGGGATCCCGGCCGTGTGTGTTTGGGTTCAGACTGGAGAACGTTCACACGGCTCAGTCTCATATCAGGAGGGGGAAAAATCGGTGTTTGGAAGTAATCGACGAGGTCCCACAGCTGTCGCGATAGCTTGAATTACCTTGATGCTGCATTTCCCAACGCCAGGTTAGATTTCGCTCGCCCTCATTTCCAGTCATATTTGATCCAAAAATGCACGCAAAAGATTTATTTCCAATCAACCTTCATGGCTTTCTCAATGATATTTGCTTGTATATCAGCTAAACTTGTAGTTTGGAGTTTAAGTAGTTGATGTTTGTTGTTTTTTTGAAGTAGGAGGTATTGATTTCACATTAGAAGCATTAGTAATGGGCCTGGCGTGGTTTATGGCCCAGTGTTACAGCTTTATGCTTGAACAGGTCACTTAAAAGGACTTGTGTGTGTGTGTGTGTGTGCTGGGGGAGGGTGTGTGTGTGTGTGTGTGTGTGTGTGTGCGTGTGTGTGCTGGGGGAGGGTGTGTGTGTGTGTGTGTGTGTGTGTGCCTGTGTGTGTGTGTGTGTGCGTGTGTGTGCTGGGGGAGGGTGTGTGTGTGTGTGTGTGCTGGGGGAGGGGGTGAATAAAGGTAAGAGTCAGAGGACTCTCCGGGGTGCAAAAAAAACGGAGAATCATGCTACTACTGCTACTTTGAAAATAATTATATATGCTACATTTAATCTAGTATAAAACAACATTTTCCTATTGACATTTAAACCAACTATTTACATTTTAGATCAAAACATTTAAGATTATTTGCATTCTGAAAAGTATAATTCTAACACCAACATCTGAAATTTATCATTTTTTAAATATCAAATGTATAACATTAAATTAGCTAATCCATTAAACCTGGACACAACAGCTTTTCAAAGCTCAAGACCGGAAGGAATCTATTTATGTAACCACAGCAACTCCCAACAGCTACTCTCTGAGATGGTTTAAGATCGTGATTAGGACATTATCTTATTTCAAAGAAATATATTTTAACTTCCTATTTACAACCAGTCTATGGCATTGCTGTGCCACTGAAGCCAATGAGTAAAGTGCTATGTTGTTGCTCTATATATTCTGAGGCGGTACAGTAAACTGTCCTGTATCTCTTCAGCATGGTGGGAATTCCAGAGATTAATTTAAACGATAAGTAATCTGCAACTTTCGGGATTTTAAATTACAGAGGATTAATGGTTCAAGTTCCGAGACGACACTGGAGGAGAGTTCAGTCTCCAGCTTACAGTATTAAATGTCTCCATTTACAATTTTCCTTAACACTGAATGACCCATTCTTACAGTGCCCGGAAACCGTCAGCGCGAAAATATGTGGACATGGGATAGAAAAGAGGAAAGGAAGGGAGAAGGATCGAAAGAAAGAAGCAAGACGGAACAAAAGGAGAAAAAAACGACAGTATATTGTAACAAAAGAGGCTGAGATAGTCTGTATCTAAGCAGATTCCACCCCGGCCGATGCCCTCCACCTCTATCAAGGTTACGTGTCATTTCATTACAGACTCTGTTCATTGATTCCTGTCCTTCCTCACAGGCCGTCCTCCCTCTCCTGTGTCTATTAACTAAATTAAGCGTGTGATGCTGTGACCTGTTGTGATCTCCCTGCCCTGGAGAGACAGCCATGCTTACCTGGGCAGAAAGTGCTGAAATGGGCCATCATTATCAAATACATCACATCCATCACAACACTGTGGAGACGAACGGTGTGATCGGTTTCACTTCAGACTAAAGAGTCATTGTAATTTTCAGACTCTATTACACACTCTGACACACAAACCCACACACCAAAACACATACAGACACACACACACGCAAAAACACATAAACACTAACACAAACAATCGAGTATAAAAAACAGGGACATATTTAGCACATTGACTTTTGGCTGAGAAATAACTTGGTAAAACCAATCAATATCTGCTTTAATATATTAATTTTCTGTTCCTGATGTCTCTGATGGCCTGCTGGAACACATGTGACACATCTCCCTGTGTCCTCCTGCCTCACTGCTGACAGAGAGGACGAGAGGGAGGAAGGACCCTACAGGCTAAGACCTCAACAGCACCAAATTGCCAGATTGATTAACTTCCCTGTCAGCCTGCGACCAGTGACAATAAACTCCTGCCCCTCGGGGCACAGGCTGAGAGATGACACGTCCGTGATACCAGGGAAATACACACACACACACACACACACACATATGGGTGAAAATATACACAGCAATAAACCTGTGTTTACTCACACACGCATCTGTACTCTCACACATACATGCACACGCACAAATGTGTACTCTCACACACACACACACACACACACACATACATGCACGCTCAAATGTGTAAACACACATACTTACAGTACTAATATATAAGAAAATATGTACGGGAAAAATCTTGGGTGCCTAAGGCTTCTGCACAGTACTGTACATGCAAACACAGAAATGTGTACTCTCTCTCTCACACACACACACACACACACACACACACACACACAGATGTGTACACATACTCACTCACTCAATAAAGCACCCTCCTCAGGGACCTCCTGAGGTGGGGGGTGAACGACCCCCCACCCCCCCACAGTATTCCCAGAGGCCGTCTGGTACCACAGCCCACAGCTCCGCCTCATTTAGATGATCCCCTCCGTAATTGAAAGGAGAAACGCACTGCGTGTTCATCTGGGTGATCCATTAAAGATCATTATGTACGTTCTCCTTCTCCCCGACCCAGCTGTGGAGGGAGGAGAACAATGCCTCTGAGTCTCAGGAGGGAGTCAATCTCTTCCAGGTCAGAGGTTAATGAACGATTATGTCTCACTCTGAAACACAATGGGAGACTGATCTAAAGGTCCTTTCCCAAACGGCCTGATGTTACACACCATTGACTAGGGACATACCTGTTTCACATAGACACATACATAATTATATTTATGATCTGAAGACTTCTTGACTTGACTTTGCCCTTGAAATACCAGGGGCAGTGCATAGAAAATATATCAAGTATTGCTGCAAATGTTACATTATTGAGCCTCAAAACAGATTTCATAATCTACATGGTTGTAAAGCAAATTGGTCCCAGCTTTCTTGTTATTGCTCAACCTTTTATAGCTGATTTGGGTGTTAGAGATTTTGTAGGTACATATTATAACCAGGGATTATTCACAGTTCTGTAAATCCGAGGTATTTATCTCTTACAGGTTCCTGGTGCCAGACCATGCTGTCAGCTGTGTAACGTTTCACCTGAGCGGAGAGTTTTTAATATACGTAGAGTAACTTGGCACAGGAGCTGTGGACTGCAGGATCGTCACAGGAAGGGGCCTCACTGTTGCATCAACTCCTGTTTAAATCATAGCTCTGCTGAACAGAGCGGTTGTTTAAATCATAGCTCTGCTGAACAGAGCGGTTGTTTAAATCATAGCTCTGCTGAACAGAGCGGTTGTTTAAATCATAGCTCTGCTGAACAGAGCAGTTGTTTAAATCGTAGCTCTGCTGAACAGAGCAGTTGTTTAAATCGTAGCTCTGCTGAACAGAGCAGTTGTTTAAATCATAGCTCTGCTGAACAGAGCAGTTGTTTAAATCGTAGCTCTGCTGAACAGAGCAGTTGTTTAAATCATAGCTCTGCTGAACAGAGCGGTTGTTTAAATCGTAGCTCTGCTGAACAGAGCAGTTGTTTAAATCATAGCTCTGCTGAACAGAGCGGTTGTTTAAATCATAGCTCTGCTGAACAGAGCGGTTGTTTAAATCATAGCTCTGCTGAACAGAGCGGTTGTTTAAATCATAGCTCTGCTGAACAGAGCAGTTGTTTAAATCATAGCTCTGCTGAACAGAGCAGTTGTTTAAATCATAGCTCTGCTGAACAGAGCGGTTGTTTAAATCATAGCTCTGCTGAACAGAGCGGTTGTTTAAATCATAGCTCTGCTGAACAGAGCGGTTGTTTAAATCACAGCTCTGCTGAACAGAGCGGTTGTTTTTCTCTATGCAGCTCTACATTTCCTCCTCTGGGGACTGCAGTCAACACAGACAGGTATGATTCATGACTCAAACATGCGCACGCGTACAGTTCCACACACACAAGCACACACATGCATACACCCACAACACACACACACGTCAATCCAAATATAAACACTGACTTGCATGTGTGTACATGCAGACAAAGCTTACACTTAAACACAACATACACACACACACACAACACACACACACACACGCACACACACTACCAGCACAACTGACATTGTATTTTTATGACAGGATGTGTTGGTCAAGACCTTAGAAGACAGTTTAAGAAGACAGTTTGTGTGGGAGTCAGGTGGCTGAGCGGTTAGGGAATCGGGCTAGTAATTTGAAGGTTGCCAGTTCGATTCCTGGCCGTGCCAAATGACGTTGTGTCCTTGGGCAAGGCACTTCACCCTACTTGCCTCGGGGGAATGTCCCTGTACTTACTGTAAGTCGCTCTGGATAAGAGCGTCTGCTAAACGACTAAAATGAAAATGTACAAAATAAGATAGTAAACCAAAACAATTTTTCCAGTGTAACGGCTCAATAACAAAATGACTCATATCTTCCTCTGCACAGGATCGCCACTTTTCACTTGCAAGGTTTGACCACAGTGAGAAATAATAATGTGACTGTAGACAATCGCTCAGAGCCTAGTGTTTTTCACGGTTCTCGTTTGAAGTCTGGGGGCACTTCCTGTTCACGTCCTGTATGATCCATTTGTTTATGTCCTCTTGCTCTCGAAATCACTTATCGCATCAAAGAGCTCAGTTCGGTCCCATACAACAATAGGGGTCGTGCCAGCATGAGAACATGACAAGGATACAGCCAAAGAAAATGGCTTCCTCTGCTGAGGTGATGACAGTTGGCACTCCTAGATTTAAGGGATATTGACAAGTACAAATACAGACTTCAGGAGTCTCCTGGCAATATATTCTTATGCATAGTTTAAATAAGGAAAATGATATATATATTTTTTTTTTTATTCGTCTTATTGCTATTGTATTGTGTTAGCGCCAGATCAAATCCAAGAAGAAAAAAAGTCTGTGAAGAATCGAATTGTGAGTGCTGCATGTTACTTCACAAAATAGGATTCGTTTTAGACCAAATGGAGGAACTGAATGCTGAGAGCTGGTGCTAGTATGTCACGCTAGGATTGTTCCCGCCATCTTGTGAGAAAGACACCTAATTCAGGCTTCCACTCAGCTTAGTGCCATAGGGTGATGAATGAGAGCAGAGAAATCAGTGACTTGATAAATGTGTGGCGGTTGGGGGTTGGATTTGCCAGTCAGGTTTTGGCCCATGAAACCTTGCACCATCTGAGACTCTCAAGAAGCCTCAGTAACAGAACCATGGCAACAACTACTGATATACCTGCACATAAATACTAGCACCTTAGCTACAGCATAGCAACTAGTATCTTAGCAACAACAAAGCTTATAGCAACTTAGGTACAACATAGCTACTAGTACTTTAGTTACAACATAGCTACTAGCATCTTAGCTACTACATAGCAACTAACACCTTGGGGTTAGGGTTAGCTACCACAAAACTACTAGCTACTAACACCTTAGCTACAACATAACTAATGAATAGGGAAAAAGAGTGTGGGGAATGGGCAGAGAACTCCTGTCCATCTCTTCAATCAACACTTTGTAGGAAACCAATGCATTGCTGACGTCAGCAGGGGATCCTAGCAGTCCCCTGGATCTACTTTTTTTTTCTCACAAACACTGGCTCCCTGGAGCCTGATACGACTAATGCTCGGGGAAAAGGAAGCACACAAACTAGACTGACACCCTCCTGGACCCTAAAACCCTGGTCTTGGTTAGAGAAACCCAAGGCCAACAATGTGCCCACATCCTTTCTGGAAATGGCATCTTTCCCAATCCCTTCCTTTTTCCATAAAAGGTCTGGATTTTGGGTGGAAAAGGGTCAATTTCATGAGAGCCTACAAACAATTGTACGCTAGGAATCCGTGTGAACCGACATTAACAGTTAAGAGTTAAAAGACTTTGGGGGCCTGTGATTGGTCCCCATAGAGTCCACCTCAAAGAAGAGTAGCTGGTAGCAGGTTTGTTATTTGTGCTTTGATCAGGAATGTGTTCCACAGACTTTCTCTCAAAACAGCTTAAAAGTACAGTTTGCATTGGGAGACTTTCGACAGTTAAAGTAAAAAACGAGACAGGTGTGTGACAATTTACAGTAATTGTCCTTTTAGTTACTCCCTGTGTGTGCATCATCAACGTACGAGAAGAGACAGTCATTTCCCTCATATTTATAGGGACATTCTCACCGTTGTGGCACTTGCATTAATTTACACGTGTGATGACATTAGTCTGATCGCACGCATTTCAAGCAAATTTACCGGAGCAGCCGACCTGAAAAGCAACCCTCCTTCTGGCGCTGAATGAAAGAGACGCACGCGGGCGTGGAAAAAGGTTGCCCGCTCCGCTCACAGCCTCCCGCACGCCTCCCGTGCTCCTCTGACAGCTCTTGATGCGTCAGGGGTCATCGGTTTCATCACGAGGGTGAGGGGGGTGAGGAGGTTTGAGGGAGGCGAGAAGGGTGGGGGGGGGGGGGGGGTAGTGTTCAGAGACGGGTAGACCTGCTTGGCAGCCTCCCGTCTCTCATAGCTCGGGGCTACATCCCTCCCTCTCTCCTCCCTCCCCCTCCTCCCCGTTTCTCTTCTCCCAGCAACCTCCCCACCTTGCCATCCTTGTCACATCTAGCGCTGCCGGCCGTCACCTTCCCCCTGTCTGCTCCTTCCCCAGGCTCCCTCCAGGTGTTCCTGCAGCCCCACGACGAGGCAGAGAGGGCAGGGGGACCAGGAGCCAAACCCAATCAGGCCTCTGTCTTTTGTGGCGCGTCAACAGCTCAATTTAACGGCAGCGAGCATCTGTCACTGCAGCACTCACTCCCTCTCCTGCGTGTGTGAGTGTGTGTGTGTGAGTGTGTGTGTTTGTGTGTGTTGAGTGGGAGCGGGGTGAACTATAAAAGTAAAAGTGTGTGTGTTTGTGTTTTTCGATTTTGGATGCATTACAGCACATTATTAGTGTTGATAAGTGAAACTCTGAAAAAAGAGAAGGAGTTTGGGTAGAGAAGGTACAGTATGAGATGAAAAGGGAGAAAGAGGGGGAGACTGGTATAGGAAGAGGGGGGGGGGGAGAGAGGGAGAGAGAGAGGGAGAGAGAGAGAGACAGAGAGAGAGAGAGAGAGAGAGAGAGAGAGAGAGAGAGAGAGAGAGAGAGAGAGAGAGAGAGAGAGAGAGAGAGAGAGAGAGAGAGAGAGAGAGAGACTGTTCATCACAGACTGGGACTTCATCCATCATTGGAATCAGCATGTGCTGTAATTACTGTGTCAAATAGATAGGACGATGCCTTAGAGAAACATGTGGGTAAACGCATGTGTGTGTGTGTGTGCGTGAGTGTATGTTTGTGTGTGAGTGTGTGTGTTCAAGTATGAGCATGTGTGTGTGGGTGTGTGCATGGTGGGGTGGAAGATATCCTGTGGACACCTTATCTTCATAATCATCTCCACTCCCCGATCGCTCCTCCTCCCCTGTCATCTGTCATACATAGCTGTGCTGTCAACTGCTGCTGTCCTGCATGCCAGCATCCGCCCATCAGAGGAGGAATCCAGCCACAAAACCCACCGAGGGACTCAGAGACGGGATCTCAGCAGAGGATATTAGAACAATTCTCATATGAGTGCCGGCCAGCCAAACTGATGGTGTCGATTTAATTATCAGTTTACGTACTGCCCTTTGTGTATAGAGCAGATTTGACGTTAGTGAGTTCTGTCGCTAGGTTAGGGTTAGGGTTAGTGCCTGAACATAACATTATGTGATATGATATACCTACAGTCGAGGCCAGGTAATTGACCAATGTGGAGCTGTAGGGATGGGTGTACCTTGGTGGTAAAGGTAAAGTATTTCACTGCGAATCAAAAGGTCGCAGGTTCAAATTATTTTGGAAGAAAACATGGTGTCTTTGGTCAGATCAACACATTATCATTATCATCACATTATTATTAGAACCAACCTGCATTGGCCTTGATTGTGAGTGCCTCATTCATAAATCAGAGATCTCTGAGCAGACATGAGAGAGGGGGTTTCCACCTCTTGAGTGTGCCCAGGGGGAGGGAGGGGGGAGAGGGAGAGGGGGGTGCGTCTCTCTCCAGCGCCCCTGCCCTGTCCTCTCGCTTGAGAAGTTATCTGAAAAATGAGGAGTGTGTCCTGGAGCCATATGGCTGCTGCGGAGTGGCGAGGAGCGGCCAGGAGCGGAGGACTGGAAGAGGAGGAAACGGTGTCACCTGCTTGGCTGCTCGTGGTTGGCCAATCAGAACCCTGGTGAACCGGTGGAGGATTTGAGCAATGGCGTCCATCCCCTGTGTTGATCACTCTCCCTGCAACATGACAACATGACAACATGACAGGATAGGCTTGTGGATCATTTTGGCCTTTGTGTCCTGGAAATTCCTTGTCGTATAAAAAGTCCTTAGATCACTTTTTTTTTCATGAAGCACATTTAAAAATAACCCTAACTCCTTCCTGGTGGAGATCACGCTGCAATTAAATTGAGGTTTTCACCTCAGGGAGCGTCTCTGGATACAGTCCTGTCTGTGTGATTGTCTCAGACTAGGATGGAGGTAATTGCAGTCTAGATTAATCACACCAATGTTAGCAAAGAGCAACACAGTGCAATTCCTGACTGGTAGGGGTGCACAATTAGCCACTTCATTAGCCACTTTATTAATACTTGGGTGTGAATTAGTCCAAAACCAAATGTTTTTACTCTGTGGAAATTTGACTTTTGTAAAGGTTGAAATTATACGTTTTTTTTCCACTTGGCCTCCTGTATTGTGGAATTCCAGGCAAAGTGTTTTTATTTTCAGCTTTCCTTCTCATTCTAATGGCAGCATGGCCGCTCTCATGGGCTATTAGAGGGAAGTAACATTCGGTGCCATATGCTTGCAGGTTGTTTGGGAATAGCCACACCGTGCTTCGTTGTTGTCTTACATTTTTGCCAGTTAATTACCGCCGTGACATCAATATTAGGGGAACAAAGAGCTGATGCCAGGCTGGTAGATGCTGGCAGTATGGTCCTAGGAGAGAACACACAATATGGGCCAGATCATTAAACACTACAGCCTTAAGACCCTGGGAACGCAGGGAGTCTGAGGACGGTCGTCTCCACCGTCCACCTCTCCGCTGGCTGCTGTAAGAGTCCTCACAAGGACGAGCATGATTGCCGGGTGTGTTCTCTGCATAATGAGTGGAGCCATCAGCCCAAAGCCCAGGGGCTATTTATAGGAGCTAGCCGGCTGACTGGCAGACTTCTCTTAATCAGCATGCTACTACGAGGGGTAATTTAAAGACGCTTCGCCGCTGACAAGAATTAAATTGTGTTTTGATTTTTCTCATTAGCCTAATCTCAAGTGGGCCTCGTTATGGTGTAATTTTCCCGCGTTGACACGACATCTTGTTTTGGGAGCTGACAGCCGTATGCCAGTGTTTTGGGGACAGGGGCGTTGGTGGCAGGGGCGCGGCGCACTGGGATGGGGGGGTGGGCGTGGGAGGACGGGGCGGGTGTCCAAGCTGACAGATCAACGTTGCTGGTTGGCTGTTCTATCACCCCCCTCCCCTGCTGTTCAGCTGATGGTTGGCTGTTCTATCACCCCCCTCCCGTTCGTCTGACGAGAGAATTCTCGACATGTGACATCACCTGGGGGAGGTCTGAGATTGGGGGGCGGGGGCTGCTGGGGATGGGGGGGGGGCAAATACTATGCAAATGAATCTTTCAATGTCACTTTGTTGTTGAGGGTTCACCCTTAGCCAAAATAATTAACTTCTCAGCCATCAGATGTGAGTGCATGTTCATATATAAGAGTATCAAGACACTAATGGTGATCCACCACAGATAAGATATCAAACTATAAAATTATATCTGACAAAGCTTTGTGAGTCTGACATTGTGGAAAGATAATATGAAAGTTTTAACAGTGTACGGTCTGACATGAATGAGCTCTGAGTCTGAGATTTAAAGGCCTTCCATGGCCACAGTAAATTTCCCCTCCTCTTGACAGAAGAGGAGATGAATCACACGCTCCAGTCTCCGGGAGCCTCCTTGTCCGCGATTTCTTGTCGCCAGTCTTTTAACAAACCAAATGTGAAAGCTGTGACCTACGCGTTGCCCCCTACACCTGCTGTGCTGCGTCTAGACTGCTAGTCAAGGTATTAGCCAAGCTGGGATGCCAGCAAGACACAGACACACAAGAGCACATTCTCCGTACAGGAAACTAACTTACATTTAGGTTCTATCTGTCTACCTGAGAAGACAAAGTACAAAATAAACAGTTTATGAAACAGTTTAGTTACGCCATGTGAATGTATAACCGACATAACATTTACATTTTAAAAGTTTGTGGACGATTTTATCCAGAGCAACGTACAAATGCACAAACAGTGCGTACAGAAAGTACAGCAGAAGATCAAGCATAATTTCGGTGGTCAGAGTCAAGTATATGTGTATTCAGTAGCCACATCGCAAAGTGGTGAACAAAATAATTCTAGCGCAAAACCAACATAACTTCCATGGTATGACTTCACAATCCACACAAATGGAGGACAAACGACCAGGCACTGCAGACCACACATCCTTGATACTTTTACAAGTGAAAAGTTGTCTGAAGAAAAAAAAGGCCCAAGTCAGGAGAGGTCAAAACGAACAATTGCACGGCAGCACACAGTCTGGCTATGTAAACAATGGTGTGACTACATCACACGAGTGGCCTTGGTTCCCACAACAGGGAAGAACTGGTCATTTAACAGAGAAAAGGAACCACATTTTTACCACCACTGCCACGTCCTGTGTTGGGGGGGGGGGAGGGGGGGGGGGAGCAAGGCCCTCCCAAGGTTGACCCCTGGTAAGGAGGATGAGGCTAAACTCCCTGGGTCCCTGGCCAGACTCCTGTCAGGATCCCTGATGATGGCAGCCGAGGGTGGAGTCGTCTGAGTGTTATTCGTCGATCCCTGGTCCTCCCATGGTCCTAGCCTGTCTTGCTCAGGGCAGGTGTTTATGGTCTCGCTCAGGTGTCGGGTGTACGCGGCAGTAGGGGCCGGTCTCTACCACAGGAGGGCTCCTGGTGTATTGCAGTTCGCCAGTATGGTTTTGTGTGTTTCTTCTGCAGTACCGCTTATTCTCATGCATTCTCCCCTGTCTCCTCCCTGTCGACCTGTCTCCCAGCTCCCTGTCTCACTGCTCCCTGTCTCCCAGCTCCCTGTCTCCCAGCTCCCTGTCTCACTGCTCCCTGTCTCCCAGCTCCCTGCTCCCTCTCTCCCAGCTCCCTGTCTCCCTCCTCCCTGTCTACCTGTCTCCCAGCTCCCTGTCTCACTGCTCCCTGTCTCACTGCTCCCTGTCTACCTGTCTCCCAGCTCCCTGTCTCACTGCTCCCTGTCTCCCTGCTCCCTCTCTCCCAGCTCCCTGTCTCACTGCTCCCTGTCTCCCAGCTCCCTGCTCCCTCTCTCCCAGCTCCCTGTCTCACTGCTCCCAGCTCCCTGCTCCCTCTCTCCCAGCTCCCTGTCTCCCAGCTCCCTGTCTACCTGTCTCCCAGCTCCCTGTCTCCCTGCTCCCTGTCTCACTGCTCCCTGTCTCCCAGCTACCTGTCTCACTGCTCCTTGTCTCCCAGCTCCCTGTCTCACTGCTCCCCGTCTCCCAGCTCCCTGTCTCACTGCTCCTTGTCTCCCAGCTCGCTGTCTCACTGTTCCTTGTCTCCCAGCTCCCTGTCTCACTGCTCCTTGTCTCCCAGCTCCCTGTCTCACTGCTCCTTGTCTCCCAGCTCCCTGTGTCCCTCTCCCAGCTCACATTTACTTATAAGGAGACAGATGCAACATCTGTGTTGATCAGAACTAATTGAAATGTGCGATGCTGTGCGGCCACGCTAATTTGCAGAGTTACCAACTGCATATAAAGAAGCCCTGAGCTATTTAGGGATGTTGTGGCATTGCCTCTGAAGAACAAAAAAAAAAACACAAAGGAGGAAGATTAGTATTAAAATTACTTCTTGATTGTCAGTGATCAACCCCTTACTACTAATCTCTTTTTCCGTTATGTTCAGTCTGTATGAAGGTACAGTAGGCTATGTGGACTTGTTAGCTTGTAGTAGCCTACAGTGTACCAGTGTACAGTAGCCTACAGCCAATACCTTATTGATAGTGGATCGCAAGCCAATTATTTTCTGTAATGCTGGACATCACCTGTACACCTATCTATCTATTTATCTACATAGCTAACTACCTACGTACCTATCTATCTACACCTTCCTATCACCCACACACAGTAGAGCTAGTGGAGGACCACCAGACCGTACCTGCATCTCACAAGCAAGCTGGATCACTGAGACAATAACATTTATTCGGGCTTAATCGGGGTGGAAAAACAAAGCTAACGGGTTTTGACTCTTACCCACATGTGCATTAGGCAGCCGCTGATCTGTAAAGCCAGTCTGCTGGGGGACGCTAGCGAGTCTCTTTTACGGCGTGATCTATAGCCCCGCTTTAACTCCGACGATCTATCATACGGAACTGGCAGTAACGGATGAGAATGATCCGCTGGAAAAACTCTCTCATTTGTCTCTGTCGCAGCCAGTGACCTGGAGGAGACGCTAATGTAGGAAGACGGCACAGGGAGGGGAGATAATTATGTCTCAATGCTCCTCTGCTCACTCGCTCTGTATCGAAGGCATATTAGGGCACAATAAAGCTGGGCCTCGCTTCTCTTCTTTTTACCCTCCTCAACTCTTCCTCTGCTTTTCCTCTGCCGATGGCTGTCTACTGTTTTCATATCTTCCTCTGCTACACACCCCTGGGAACACCAGATATGCTTGTGCACATTTTTCTCCCAGCTGAATATATATATATATGTTCATATACTGCTGAAATGTAGCAGGGTTGAGGGTAAAAACAGCGGTTGTGTAGTGTGTTTTTGCAGCTGAGTGGACTGATATAGTAATTGTTTGAGTAATAGGAGGGTCGTGCTTCACCAGGACACGTGCATGAGGTGGTCGGGGATGACAAAGATCTGTTACCATGTTTAGAACCCTGCCAACCAGGGGAGGCGGGCAGGACATGCTTCTGGGTGGCACATCCGGAGAGAGAGAGAGAGAGAGAGAGAGAGAGAGAGAGAGACAGAGAGAGAGAGAGAGAGAGAGAGAGAGAGAGGGAGATAGAGAGCGAGAGGGGCATCACAAAAGGAAGGGCAGAGGCAGATAGAGGGAGAGAGGGTGAGGAAGAGAGAAAGAGAGAGAGAGAGAGAGAGAGAGCGAAAGAGAAAGAGAGAGACTCCACCAGGGAACTGACCAAATATAGCCAGTCTCCAGCCACAGAGCAGATCAATCACTCAGGACTACAATCACTGTCACCACTCCTCGCTGGTGTCTCTGGGCATGAGAACCTGGCTCTCCAGCCCTGACCTTCTCCTCGCTGGTGTCTCTGGGCATGAGAACCTGGCTCTCCAGCCCTGACCTTCTCCTCACTGGTGTCTCTGGGCATGAGAACCTGGCTCTCCAGCCCTGACCTTCTCCTCGCTGGTGTCTCTGGGCATGAGAACCTGGCTCTCCAGTCCTGACCTTCTCCTCGCTGGTGTCTCTGGGCATGAGAACCTGGCTCTCCAGCCCTGACCTTCTCCTCGCTGGTGTCTCTGGGCATGAGAACCTGGCTCTCCAGTCCTGACCTTCTCCACAGAGACACTGTGGACCCTCAACGACCTCTTCAAATGATCACATAACAGCTAAAGTAACAATGCTATGATTTCACACAGAATCAGAAATCACAATCGCAGCAAACCCAAAATAACCAAAACATGTAACGCGAACAGACTGAAAGGCTGAGGTGAACACCAACACAGGCAGTGGAGCGCCGTGGTGCTCGCCAGCTCTCCCCTCGCTACGACCATCCGGTCTCAATCACATTTAGACGAGTCCTCCCTGGATCCCAGTTTGGAGCTGGGGATAAACGCTGGAGCCCAGTGGCTGCTGGACGCTGGGAGTGGCAGAGGGCCGAGAGGGAAGGTTCCTCCCAGTTCCTCTGAGTGGGGAGGAGGAGCAGGCCTTGTGAGAGAGAGAGAGAGAGAGAGAGAGAGAGAGAGAGAGAGAGGGGGGGGGGGGGGGGGAGAGGGAGAGAGGGAGAGGGAGAGACAGAGAGGAAGAGGGAGAGAGAGACAGAGAGGGAGAGAGAGAGAGACAGAGAGGAAGAGGGAGAGAGAGACAGAGAGGGAGAGAGAGAGAGGGAGAGAGACCTGTGAAGGCACATGGCTGGACATCACAGGAACACATGCTCACATACTGTAGATGGGCACCTTTGCATAGATTGGAGAACCATTTGTGAAGTCTAAAATTATACTTTAATGATCCCTGAGGGAAATTGCAGTTTCAGTCACATTGATGGGCTAAATACAAAAAATACATAATAACATGATAAAACAGTATACAAAAAAATTATGATGTACTGAAGATCTGATGGATAACCAGTACCTATTTTCTAATTTCTCTATTAAGTTTTTTAATCCTTTCACAAGATACACTCACTATGATTTATGTACTGCAGCCAGCAAGTACCTTCTGCAGCAGGAAGATGCTCATGTGTTCTGTGGTAGTAATAATACATAATTATTATTATTACCATTATTATTTGTACTTCTATACAGAGCGATATGTTGGAAGCAGGATGCTGATCCTGTTGCAGGCAGGACACACACAGCAGACTAACAGGAAGAGTGTGTGTGTGTGACACACACTGTTTATGTATGTGTGTGTGTGTGTGTGTAGTGTCTGTGTGAGTGTATGTTTGCTATGAGACCAACAGGAAGAAGTGTGTACAGTTTTTGTGTGTCTGTCTGCTTGTCCAGACAGTGTGTTTCCTGCGAATCAAAGAAAACCACGTCATTGTGTCTCCTCTGTCATGTAAGTAACAAGGACAGATCGCTTCCAACTCCATTGTTGCCTCATGTGGTCAGTTGTTAATTTAAGTGAGCAGCTCTTGGTCAGGCCTTGGGCCGTGAGAGATTCCAAAAACATTGTCTGCGCGCCCCTCTCACACGGGGTGTGGGGTGGACACATGAAACCAGAGAAGGTTTTCTGTTCTTGGCGAGATCACAATTTTTTTGTGTGTGTGTTGTGTGGTGTCTAAAGGAGCTGTGTGAGTCATGTTCGTTTGGAGAGATCTTGGTAGTCCTTCTCCAGCTCCAGGGACACCTCCCCTCACCACCCCCCCACCCCACAAACCTTCACCCCATCCCTCCCTCCACCATTCATACCATCCCCCTCCCTTCGCCTCTCAAACCCTCACCCCCCCGCCACCCCCCCTTGTGAGTGTCATGCTCCACCTTCACGTCCTCCAAGACCTGATATCACTGGTACCTTTTTCACGCTCATCTTCAACGAGGCCTTTGATGCTCAACTCTTTGCAAAGAGCATGGAAAGGCCGGTTGCAATGCAGTTAGATAAGGACATCATGATTTAATTATTATTATCAACAGAATGCCCTAACCTTTCAAATTATTTTATGAAAACGCTTTTGTGATTTCAGATGTTTCTACGTTTAGTCAACACATGCTGTTAAATTCTCCGATATGCAGTTTAGTCCAATCAGGTATGGGTGTTCCCATGCGCCCTTCCAGCTGAAACAGGTATCATGGATACTCTCTTAATAGTTCCATTGGGGAAGTAATGTACGAGGGATCGTCTTTTAAATGTGCGCTAGCTTCATTACATAGTTGAAGAGGCAGCATATCTCAGCTAATGCAGAGCTACAAACCTGGACCAGCCTCCTCTCCTGACCTGTGTGCGTCCTCGAGAGATCAACAGTTCATTAAGCACCCCTCACTCTTTCTCCATTTTTACCCTGAGACTCAAGTGAAGGCTGGGCCAGACCCTCTGTGCCACTGCCCCGCTAATTGGAACCAGGGTCTGTAAAAATGGGAACTTAAGTAAAACATGCCGTAAAATTCTGAAGGCTAACCATAAACTAAGCGATTTCTTTCATTCTTTTAAAGGGAACTCTAACTGAAACCTCAGTGTAAACCTTTACGAGGACCCCTGGGGTCACCCGTAAACCCGTTAATAGAGATGAGATATGAGTGGCCTGCTTGGGCCTCCCATTTCGTTTTGCATTTTTCTTTTCTTTTTTTTTACGTTTTTGCGCATTCTTAAGAGGGGTCAAGTGCTGTTCTGAGAGAAAAGTTGCTAAGTCTCAGCTGTCGTTTATATCAAAGAAGGAGAAGAAATACAAACCACTTAGGCAGGTTTTAACAGATGAGTGTTAACACTTTCAAGCACTCCCTCCATTTTGTCTGTTGTCGCCATCGCCATGGTGACAGCGAGCAGGTAGCGGACCCACTTCAGTACCGCCGTTAAGAGGGGAATCTCACACTGTTTTAGAGCGAGCTCCTGTGGAGAGGGCTTTATGTTCTTTCTTGAAAACTCTTCTTGTTTCCATTAATAACGTCTTAATTTGCTTGTTGTTAATTTGTCAGAAAGCCCCGTGAATTGTTATATTCGAATTTCAACAAGGGATTATTAAACACGGTTAAATTCAGATTTATCATGGGATCGATTTCATGGTAGTTGTAGGCTAAGGTTACTATTAAAACAGCCCGAGCGTCATAAGCATACCGTACGGTGTAGCAATACACCCACACTTACACACACACGCATACACAGTTCTCTCGGAAAATAAGCATGACACCATACTTCAAATGCATGGAACGAAATTGATCCAGGACTAAAATTAAACAAAGCTTCCCTGTGTGTGATGGAGCAACACTGCTCCACTCATCATGGATATGTTAGCGGGTATTATATCTTCAAATATCCCCTTCCTGTCTCACTCACCCGCTCATTAGGAGCACATTAAAATACCTTGACCCAAATATGTGTTTGTATTTGGATCTGAGGAACAGTGTAGTATGCAGCACACTGCCAAGCCCTGATATAGCTTGGTATTAGCATTAGTATGCATGTGGTGATACTGGTGAGGAACTAGCTGACAGTGTAGCTGTAGCCACCACAGTTGTTTCATTCATAGAGAAAGCACACAACAGGTTGTATAAATTGCATATCCTGCTCCCCCCCCCCCTTTAATTAATTAATATTTCATTATAATTACTTGAGTGATTGAAAGTTTTTGGTGGATGAAGGGATTTGCTGGCGTAGAATACAGTGTTGTAACAGAGAATAGGACATTTGTTGTAACACACAAAGGTAATACATAGCGTTGCAATACAGAACACACACTGTTGCAACTCACAAAGGGAATAGATCTAGCGTTGTAAGACAGAACACACAGTATCGTAATAGAGAACACAGGAGAGGGAATTAAGTAGCCTCTGAGTCATAGCAAATCTATTAGCAGAGGAATGATGATGGCGCTGAAAATCCTGACAAAACAATTTGTTAATTTTACAAATGATAATGATTTTTTGGCCCGATGACCCCCTGGGGCAATGAAAAACACATAAGCCCTAGCAGAACGTCATGTTGTTGAGTTCACGTGTCTGCCTCTTCGTGGTCGAGGGGGCAGACGTCTACATTTTTTAGTGCTACGTTAACCGTGTCAGGTTACGCCTAGTCCTGAACCAGCCCAGCCCAGAGACCACCCTTCGATTAATCTTTCCCTTGTAGCGCCTTTATAATTTGCCATTACAAAAGCCATTAAACCTGGGGCCTGATTCTGGGCCAGGGGGGGAGCTAGGGAGGAGGGTCTGTGTCCGCGATGGGCCTCCAGTTGGCCCCTTAGACCTCGGACGAGCCCCCAGAAAACAGACAGGTACTTAAAACAGGGTGAAAAGATCACTTTAAGGAAAACAAGGATGATTAATGGGGAGAAATGAGGACCCTTTAGGTTTCTTTCATCTGGGGCTGATTCAGGTCTTGGGCGAGCCATTAACCCACAGCACAACTGTCCGGGGCTGGAGAGAAATGAAACCCCAGAGTGGGGTTCAGACTAATGTTTACGCCTCGCAATGAGAGGAGAGCTGGGGCAGGGCAGGGGTGGGAGGCTGGGGTTTGTGTGTGTGTGTGTGTGTGTGGGGGGGGGGGGGGGTGGAGTAGAGGAGGTGGTGGTTGGTGGGGGGGGGTGGTGGCGTTCTCCATAGTAACAGCTCCAACTTTGATTGGTCGGGGCCAGAGATATTCTTAGTCGCGTTCAGATGGCTCATGTTGGTGGTCATGAAGAAAAAGCTGAAGGCTTGCAATGTGCTGGTCACACGAAGTGATATGGTCCTTTCTACAACCAACATCATAGAGGGCTTCCCCATATGCTGATAGAACTGCACCTAAACCAACCTAAAACCCTCAAAGAAGATAAGGAAGACAAGCCATACACATTTTATTTGATCACTTTGTGTGACCAGCATAATGTAAGGCTTTAATATTTTCTTCATGAATCTGAAACATGACTAAGATTATCTCTAGGCCCCGACCAATCAGCATCTCAGTCAGTTGCTCTGCAAGTGTGAGCTCATTAACTACAAAATCAAAGAAATTAAGAGAATTGTTTTTTTTATACACACACACACACACACCCCTCACACACATTGTTGAGATTTTAGAATCCTGGAGCTAACCACCACCGCCAGTCTGTGTTGGGATGGGAAAGCCTGAGTTCGGCATGGTTCGTTGTGAGTCCAAACCCACACCTGGACAGAAGTGAAATCAAATCTACGGTGAACTCTGCCTCTCCTCCCCGTCTGCTCTGGCGGGGTTCTGAGAGCCGCGTTCTGGGTCACGAAGCCGCTGAGTGATTTGAGTCCAGGTCACTCTAAAAGACAGTTTCACACAGTAATGTGTTTCAAAGCTGTTGTATTTCCTTAACCGAAAACATGTACGTGCGCGTCTGTGACCTGGAATCGTTTCTTCTCATAGCTAACCTTTCACTCTTGGAGAATCAATGATGAGTGAAAGTCAACAGCCAGGCCAAGATACTTTAAGTGTTTACATTTAAAAAGGTTAGACTCGCTCATTACACCAAGACTTTAATGAGGATTCAAACCCGCTAACGACGGACAACAACCGAAGCTTCGGTTAAATAACGCGTAGTATTTCTAGAAAGATCAATAAACCAATTTCTCTCGTTTCCTTGTCTACAATGATCACTCCCATACTGATTAAATCAGAGCAAATTATCCGGCTGTGATTTATGTCCCCTAAATTGAGTTTCCTTCCCACTCCTGGCCACGGGAGAGTCTCCCAGGCATGCTGTGATGGAGGAATAATCATTCATTAACCTTTGAACTGAAAGGAGTGTCAATTGAGTCACCCAAGTGTGTTTTTTCTCTCTCTCTGTCGCCATGCCCCACCAGCGTGCTGGAGCAAATTGACAATTTACACACCGGAGCCAAATTTTATTAACCTGTTCCATTGCCTGATGCAGTCACTTGATCAGCCGGCTAAGCCCAGCCCTGCCTCAGATATGGGTTACACATTGTGGAGGAAAACGCTGCTCTCTCTCTCTCTCTCTCTCTCTCTCTCTCTCTCTCTCTCTCTCTCTCTCTCTCTCTCTCTCTCTCTCTCTCTCTCCGTCTTTCTCTCTCTCATGTAAAGAGTAATGTGGAAAAAGACCAAAAGAAGAAGGAGTATAGAAATTGAAGAACTCCTCAGGAATACATAAATTGTGTTGAACTTCTGATGTGTGACCAGTTCAAAGACACGGACAGTCTCCCTCGGCTCATTTAGACGTCTGGAGGTTTATGTCACCAGGTGACTGCTCGCTCAGCACAGTCGGATTTCACACTGTAATAAGCACAGTGCCAAACAGAACTTCTGTATTGTGCACAGATGCTTCTATACTACTAACATGACTCACAAATAACACATTTGAAATACATTCATAAGTCTGTGGAATTTACAATTCCAGACAATTATTCACATCCACTCCTCATTACCCCCCCCCCCCCCCCCCCACCCACAACACACACACTTCCTCACCTCCTTTCCACAGATTCTGTCTGTGTTTGTCCGTCAACAGGTGATAATTAAGAGTCCGAAACGGGCAAAAACAGGTAATGCCAGGTGATCTGCAGGTGAACCACCACCAGCCCGGGGACATTTATTTTATTATCAACGTTCGACCGTAACACGGTCTCCGCACAGTAGCAATAAACAAAAGCCAAAGCGGCCCCGGGATCATTTTCCCTGACATTATTAAGAGCTACAGTGGTGTAAGACTGGACACGGTGGGAAAACAAACCAAATGTCATCACCGCGGCCTGGCTTTCTACAGCACAGCGTAATGAAAGTCCGCACTCCACCGACCTTCTACACGTTTACAGCTCTCCTGACATTTCTCAAGATGTAGAGGAAAAAACAAGCGCCAAAAAAATAAAATCAGGATTTTTTTTACTTCATTTGGCCCGTTAGAGAAAGGCTTTTATTGATCCAAACTCTTGGGTTTGTGGGAGGTCAGTGTTTCATGTTTGTAAACATTAACTAAGCTGCTGCTGTTTCATTACTGAACACGGTGAAGCTCTGATTGGTTTTCATGACTGATGGCTTTAGGCAGGTACAGGCCTGGGAGGTTGAGGGGTCATTACTGTCTGCAGAAAGAACAGAATAGACCTTTAGAACCCCTTTGAAGCACTTTTTTGTTTAGACCAAGCACCTCTACAGAACATATATAGAATATATTACTGTACAATGCACATAACTACACTGAAACATCTTAATATTTCTATGTCTCTGGTATAAATAAAAAAAATATCTGGTCTGGTCAGTTTTTTATAAAAATATAATGAAGCAACAAAAATGTAAAGTGCTGTATGTCACATTAAGTAAAGTAATTTTTTTGTTTACGCCTACAATATCGTATGACTGTCAAGAATTCTGCCATAGTCCTTTAAAACGTCCTTTTCCTACTAGGCCTTGGTGTCTAGTATCCAACAGCAGAGCGGAACAGATGCTTAATAATTCAGTAGAGCGAGATTAAAAAGTGAATTTGCTGGGAGCTTTATTAAAAGGCTGGGTAATCACTTCAGAACTGTATGTCACCGTTACAATAAGAGAGGCCTAATTCAGTTACTGGAGCCTTGCATGTAATTGCTGAAAATGAACAATGCCTCTGCAAAGAATAAATTGTCTACGTGAAATCCCCAACCAACACCTGATTTAATAAAAAGGCTTAGAAATGATGACTGTGATCTAGCTGCTTGTTTGGCAGAGAGTTAGGAAGTGAAATGCATTAAAATATTGCATTGCTTGCTTTGTAAGATTCATGGTTTTATTGTTTCACTAATATCTTTTCTGAACGAAATGAGATGTATTTCATCGTTAAGGTGCCTGCGTCATCATTGTTAGTCAAGGGAATCAAGAAATCAGCATTGTGTGTGTGTGTGTGTGTGTGTGTCAGGGTTTCCTAGGTTATCCATACATACAAGTGTTTTTAACTTTTAGTAATGATTTGTTGCATTAAAGGGCCAAAGACAATGTTTAGCACATTTCTATATTTTTCAACACATTTTTATTGATAAAATCTGACTTCAAATCAAAACATTCTTTTTATAAAAAAAAATCATATTATCTGTTTTTACTTTAAATTGGCTTTCATACTTACAATGATCACCCAATTATTTTTGATAAATGTGAGTTTTAATGTATTTTAAATTACAGATTGGTGCACAATTCAGCAAAATGAGAGTTACGGTCAGCATTGCAGTGGTTGGGTTGGGTCGGGTCATCTTGTGGTTAGGGCAAGGCGTAGTGTTAAGTTCCAAAAGGTTGCCCAATAAGTAGTTTACTATTTTTGTATTTACTATACTTTGTTTGGCTGGGTTTCAAGACCTTTCATTGACAAGATTCATAAGATTTACGCCAGCCTCCAATCCACCTGCTACTCTACATACGACCACTTCCTACTCTATAGCCATTCTCTATTCTAGGAATACTGTATTATTATATAAGACAAATACATGCAAATATTGTTCATTTTAACACAAAACAGAGACAGTTCAGTTGTGGAGTTGGGGCATTCTGAATTCAAGTATTAAAAGGCGTTATCAAACTATGTCCTCCACTCATGCCCTTCCTTCCTTCCTTCCGTTAAACACCAGTGACAATTTTATTTTTGAGTTACATCAACTCCCCTCACTGCGTTTTTTGGATGTTTTCCTCGACAGATTTGAAACACAAATAGATGAATCCAGCAGTTTGTATATCTTGACCTCGTCATGTCAGCGACCTGGTGTGTACGTGTGTGTTAGCGCTGGCCTCCTTCCATCCTCAGGCCCTACATCACCAAACTCAGGGAGTTGCTACCAGATGGTTAAACAAACACATCACCCATCTGCCCATAACTCAAATCCACTTAGCGCCCCTTGTCAACGTATCTCTCACTCGTCCACTTCCTCCTCCATCTGATGTGAGCGGAGGGAGGAAGGGAGCGGAAAATGAGAGAAGGATGAGAATCTGGGGGAAATTCTTGCCTTGTGTGTTTTATTTTAATCAGTAAGGTCATCAATCCTCAAACGGTCTCTCTCTCTCTTCCCTGTCTCTCTCTCTTTTTTCTCTCTCTCCTCTTTCTCTCTCTCTCTTTTCTTTCCCTCTTTGTCTTTCTTTGTTTTTCTCTCTCCCTTTCACTTTCTTCCTCCCTTCCTCAATCACTCACTCTCTCTCCCTCCCCCCCCCTCTCTCGCTCTCTATCTCCCTCTCTCTCTCTCTCTCTCTCTCTCTCTCTCTCTCTCTCTCTCTCTCTCTCTCTCTCTCTCTCTCTCTCTCTCTCACCTCCTCCTCCCCGCTCCTGTTTGAGCTGCCTAATGAGAGCAGCAAGACACCTAGAGTGACAGCGTGTGTGAGTGGCACGGAGATGCAGCCCAAATGTGACGTCCGACTCTGACGGTTTTGTGGGAGCTCTCGGGGAGTCGCCCAGGACTCAGGGCAGGGGTTAAGAGTTGGGAGGTCACAGGGTCATCCCATTCTCCCTTTCCCCAGGCCTCGTCCACATGCTGAAGGCCTCCACGGCATACTTGAGAGGGTAATTTATTATCCCTGCGAGTGGTCGTGCTTGGAGAAGAGCAGAGAGAGGAGGGAATTGGCCTTTCACTCTTACTGTAATGTGGGTCTCATTCCAGAGGACATTAGTATTTTATAATGATACTCATTTGCAGCTGTTATTCAAAGAGGACTTGGCTAAGGTGGCAAGAAAAACTAAACAATTATACAGTAAGAAATCTCAATTACCAAAGAAGATGGTGCTTGTTTCCTCCTTCCTCTTCATAGGGGACATTATTTACATGAATCCATAAGATAGACTCATTAGAAAGATGCAATTTCTGTAATGTTTTGTCGCTCTCTGCTCTTTGAATGCCACTCCTATAGTTATTTCTGAGGGAGCTTACAGCTGTCTTATGCGTGCAGGGGTTGAATGAAAGACAGAAGAGGTTCATGTGTTTCATTTGAATCTTTGACATGCTGATCTCTGCTAACAACACAGCACTACCAAGGTGAAAAGTTTAGAGCTAACTCTTATCTGCAATGTGTAAATTATCAAAAGCTCAGAGAATTGACACCGGTGCAATCTGTGTCTAAATGTTAAGTCGACGATGACAGGCAAAGCGGTCTTTGGCCTTTGGAATGTGCAACAGACGACTATCAGGCATCGAAACACATCAAATGCCGTTAGCCTCCGTCACTCAGTGGAGGTGGATGAGAGACGGGCACAAACCAAAAACAGCTGGCTTTTTCGCAATGCAACTGATTCGACATTGTCATCGTCAACGCTCGCGGCACGAGAGAGAGAGACATAGCGACGTCCGTACGTGAGCACACAATGGTATCAAGTTAATTTGAACCCAACTAGACGTTGCCTTATTTTTAGCCTGATGATCCAACAACGCAAAGAGGGAGGGAAAAGGGGGTTGAGGTGAGCAGGGGTGAAGGGAACGAAAGGCGGCCTGTCATCTTTGTCCCTGATAAAGCAGTGGTTCTCACGGAGAAGGATGAAACTTAAAGAGCCGGTATTTATCTCCTCGGTTCCAACCGCTGTCCCTGCTTAGATAGCTCTGCCAATGCGCGATGATGTCATCTCCCTGGCGTGCGCTGATTGATACATCCCGGCCGTGAGATCTAAACGGCGGGGGGTGGGGTGGGGGTTGGGCGGCGGTGGGGGGGGGGGGGGGGGGGGGGGCAGGTCGGGGGGGCGCAGAAGAGACAGTTTCCACAGATAGAGACATCCCGATGTGAGTGGAACCCAGCGTGGGGTCCTGCTCTGGCCCAGACACTGCATACCTACCCATCAAAGAGAGCACACACACACCATAGCAGACCCCCCCCCTATACACACACACACACATGCACACCATCTCAGACCCCCTACACACACCTTCTAAGATCTAGACCCCCCTCCAAGCACACACTTCCACTTTGATTCAGATCCAGCACACACAAACACCATCTCAGAGTGCGGGGGAGTCTTGGGTGTGTGTGTGTGTGTGTGTGTGCGTGCGTGCGTGCTTGCGTGTGTGTGTGAGTGTGTGTGTGTCTGTGCGCGTGTTTGTGTGTGGGTCGGGTCTCTCTACAGGAGGGCTCAGCCAACACCTCAAAACGTTGTCACAGTCCTTTGTATCTGCCTACTCATACTGTATAATACATATATGGGCCATATATATATATCAGATACGATATACTTCACTTGTCTATACTACATTATATACTATGTACTTTCCAGTTGTGTGTTCCCTCTAAATGGCCCAGGGCTTCCCTTTGCTGTCATAGTCAGATGACTGAGCGGTTAGGGAATCGGGCTATTAATCAGAAGGTTGCCGGTTAGATTCCTGGCCGTGCAAAATGACGTGGTGTCCTTGGGCAAGGCACTTCACCCTACTTGCCTCGGGGGAATGTCCCTGTATTTACTGTAAGTCGCTCTGGATAAGAGCGTCTGCTAAATGACTAATTGTAAATGTATGGACTACTCATTGTAAATAGTCCTCTGTCTCTACATTCTCCATGGTACTTATTTATTTTTTTACATGATATACTTTATACTTCACATATGGTGTGGCGGTATGATCCTGTTCCCTGGTCTTCCATGGGTGACTCTCATCATCCTTCATGCATGTCCACATGGTCCAGTTGTGACAGAGTTCTTCAGTAACAGTGTCATGACGGCTCTCTGGGCTGTGCAGCAATGGGTCAATACCTCTTAAAACAACATCCACCCTGACAGCAACTCAATGTTGCTCCACTGAGGAGGGTGAACCACAAACGCCTCCTTTTTTTTTTTTTACATGAATATTGATCAGGATCAGGATTAATTAGCTGTTGTTTTTTGTGGGTTCATTACAGGATTACAAGGTTTGGAAAACTATTTTTTTTGTCGTTTCCAGTTAGAATCTGGAGATGTCTTATTGTCTATAGTGTTACCATGGCAATACTCTTATTCTCAGTTAGAGGGTTGTATCTGGGTTAAGAAGACATTTTTATAAATAAAGTGTGTGTGAGTGCATGTGCGTGTGTATGTGTTCATGTGTACGTGTGTGTGTGTGTTCATGTGTGTGTGTATATTTGTGCATGTTTGTGCTCATGGGCATCTGTTCATGTGTGTATCTGCGTGTGTGTGTACACGTGTGTGTGTGTCTTCACTGTGTAAAGGGGTGTCTAGCAGAGAGCAGCAGCATAGAGTCCTGGTCGTTCCTCCGTAGGCCTGCCAGGGAGACAGAACACGAGGCCGGGAAATTGAGGTGCATTGATCTGTCCTCCACCGAGTCTCCCTGGGCTCATGAAATCATTAACCCTCCTGACACAGACACAGGAAACAACAACAGAGTATCTTTGAGAGGTTAATTAAAAATAAAAAAGCGCAAGGGGGTAGGGGTGGGGGTGGGAAGGGGGTAGGGGTGGGGCGGAGGGGCTGCAGACACCAGGGAAAAGTGCGCTGACTTCCAAATGAGCTCCAGTTTTGGACAGCTAAGCGGGTGTAGTCCTCTTGGTTAGTACTCTACTGCAGAACATGCTGTGTGTATAGGAGGTGTGTGTGTATGTGTGTGTGTGTGTGTGTGTGTGTGTGTGTGTGTGTGTGTGTGTGTGTGTGTGTGTGTGTACGAGAGGTGCATGTGCGTATGTGTGTGTGTGTGTCGAAGGTGTGTGTGTGGAAGGAGCAGGAATATACCAGCTCCAATCATACCGAGGACCAATACTCGATACATGTGACTTTGACATGTAATATCCCTCCGTGTATTTGTCTTGTTAAAACTATTTATGAAGTACCGTAACTCTGAAGTCGTTATTTTTACTTTTGGAAGTGATGCTGAGAATGGGTGTAGAGACACTATCGAGACTATACAGGAAATAGAAACTCTACCCAAGACCTAGAAAGAGGTCACTTCAGTTTTATATATAAAGTTTCAATATTCTTACTTCATAAACAATCATGATGAGGAAAGTAACATGTTTATGATGAGCAGAGCGATGTAAATGCTAAACAGAGATGACAGAATACACTAAAACTTTATTTGAGGAGCAATCTAACTCCGTCTTGCACTCATACATTTTTGATAAATCAGTTATTGGAAACACTGTTTACGTTAAATGAGAAACACATTAAACCCAGAAAATGTTTCTTTGCGCAATAATGTGCACCTCAGATAAGTAATTTAAGAAGGCGCTGATTGGATTAGCTCAACGCACTACTGTAAGCGTTCTATATTGCTTTGCAGCTGTATCGGGAGGGTAAACAGGTTTGGTGTTGGCGGTGAAGTCAGAATGTGACATGGATCATGTTAATGCTGTTGTATTGACTGGCGTTATTGTTGTCATTGGTTCCGGGTTGCAGAGGGAAGAGAAAGCTCCCTTTGTCAGCTTCCAGCAGTGTTGCACTCCTCTCCTCCTCTTTGTGTCATTTACACACCCTGCTGACTCAGCACACACACACACACCTCCCACACACACACACACGCACACACTCGCCTCCCTTACACACACAAGCACCTCCCATACGCACACAAACAAGTTTGCACACACTTTTGTGCATACACACACAAACACACACACGTACTAACATAGTGATAGGTGTGATAGTGATCACAGCAGCTACCACCGTATCAACACATTTAGCTAATCTCAAACATCACCGGGCAAAACAGACCTGTATCCGTCTAATAACAGAAAACTAGCAGCATCAGAGTCAAGCCTCAGACACATGGATGTTGTTTAGCTGTCAAGGCTTTGAAGTTGATAATACAGGCATATTTATGTGTTGAATTAGGTTAGGTTTTGGTCAGGAATTAGGTTTATTATGTGACAAGCTCTTCAGCATGTCTCTCTCGGACAACAGGGTAAAAGACAAAAAGCGAAACACATCCTCGAGGCTATTTCACTCCAGCTAGAAGCCCTCAGGAAATTACCTTTGCGGGGAAGAGGAAA